>NC_088881.1:31179061-31361051 GCF_032884065.1 Artemia franciscana
CCGCGAATATCGACTCAGGCATTACTTGCTTCTACTAAAAACAACTCAAATCAAGAGGTAGGCTTTGAAAAGACTGGGATGGAGGAGGAATGTACGTAGCTGTGTTGGCCGCAGTCACCTTGATGCTACAGTGAATTGTTGATTCAAACATTGACAATCGAGAAAAGGTAGTTGGTATTCTCTTAACTTATTGTCTTTTAAGCTCTAACAAAGCAACGGTCCTAGATCTGAAAAAAATGGTCCTAGACCTCCCACATTTATTACTTTTTTTCGGAAATCTTTCAGGAAAATCTCAGAAAAGGGATTTTCTACATCCCTATTGTGCACAAAGCAACGGTCCTAGACCTGAAAAAATGGTCCTAGACCTCCCACATTTATTACTTTTTTCGGAAATCTTTCGGGAAAATCTCAGAAGAGATTTTCTATATCCCTATTGTGCATAAAGCAACGGTCCTAGACCTGAAAAAATGGTCCTAGACCTTCCACATTTATTACTTTTTTTTTTCGGAAATCTTTCGGGAAAATCTCAGAAAAGAGATTTTCTATATCCCTATTGTGCAGACATGATTTTATCGTGTAATGTAGATCCTGCCTTAATCAAACAATTCGTGGTAACGAACTGTAGTAAGGAGCGACCCGGCTCAATAGTAACCAAAACGCTAAAAAATGGAATTTTGATACCAATAGCTACAATCACACCATCAGATTCAGCGTATCAGAGAACCCTATTGTAGAAGTTTCAAGCTCATATCTACAAAAATGTGGAATTTTGTATTTTTTGCCAGAAGGCAGATCACGGATGCGTGTTTGTTTGTTTTGTATTTTTTTTTTCCGGGGGTGATCGTATCGACCCAGCGGTCCTAGAATGTTCCGAGAGGGCTCATTCTAACGGAATGAAAAGTTCTAGGGCCCTTTTTAAGTGACCAAAAAAATTGGAGGGCACCTAGGCCCCCTCCCACGCTAATCATTTTCCCAAAGTCAACGGATCAAAATTCTGAGATAGCCATTTTATTCAGCGTAGTCGAAAAACCTTGTAACTATGTCTTTGGGGACGATTTACTCCCCCACAGTCCCTGTGGGAGGGGCTACAAGTTACAAACTTTGACCAGTGCTAACATATAGTAATGGTTATTGGGAAGTGTACAGAGGCTTTCAAAGCTTTTTACTGTTTGAAAAAGAAGAATTGAGAGAAAGAGTCAAACTTTAGCGTAAAGAGCGGGGCGTTGATGAGGGAGCAGCCTCTTTCATATACGAAGTAATTTCTGTACGTTTTAAGTTTTATTGTCGCTCCTTACTTTCAGTTAAAAAAAAACTTATTTTTTTTATTTAATCCAATTCATAGAATGTCAACCAACCGGTTTCTGGAGTGCAGAGTTTCATTATTGTCTCTGGCGATCCTTTGCAGAAGAAGTCAAAGAAAGGCTGATCTAACGTTTTAGTTACGACTCCACTTCGTTGAATGCTGGATGCGAATGGGAATATCTTTACTATACCAATAACATGTTCACTATTCGCTTCACTTGACAATCCCTAAAAAAATAATGTTGATAGTGAAAATAATATTATTATTATTAATAATAAAAATATATATTAATATAGTATTAACAATATGTCAATAATACATTAATATTATATTAATACATTATTAATATGATTGTTAATATATAATATGTAATTATAATTGTTATTATATTAATGTTTATTATTATTAATATATTATTAAAATATATTATTAATAGTAAAAGTAATAATAATATTAATAAAAAAAATAAATAATGAGAAAAATAATGTTAATAATATATTAAACCGTAGTTGAGATACTCAATTGCCAAAGGACTTAACTTCAAAAAAAAGCAAAGAAATGGGACGAAGGAAATACAACTGGGTATTTATTACGTCAGTCATTGTTATATAAATTATGTCACCCATGGCAAAAATACAATAATAGCAACGACTAATACATAAATACAATTTTAATAGACATAATTAGACTTAGTTGGTTTAGTCACTAAAAAAATCATAATGAAAGATTGCTTTCACATGGCCCGTAACACCCTTGAATTTTTGCCGTACTCCATGCTTACCCTGGAGAATCTTCCCTGCCAGAATGTTACATAGAGTGAAGCCTTTGGTTTCCCTTCGGTGGCAAGAGTGTGAAGCTACACTTCCGGTTGTGGAAGGGAACTGTCATTTCTTTGTCACCTCTAAGCGTTTGGTGGTGGAATTACTAAATGTTAATCTAAACTTATAAACAGTTATTGCTACTTTGGTTTATTATATTATGATTCTTCACTTGTAGCTTAGAAATATTTTATTAATAGCCTTTTTGTTTTTATTATGTGCAATGATCGAATTTTTAAAACGAGTTCGGTTTTATTTTCGGGATCTTTAAAAGCTGGTAGTGTTATATGCTCTTTTTAATTGACAGTTATTTATTCTTTATTTATAGTTTTTTTTCCGGGTCTGTGGAGTACCATACTACATGATTTAGACTGATTATTTGGCAATAATTGCCAGGTTGTGATTTTTGTTCTTTTATTGTGTGCTTCATATTTTCATTTTCCTGGTTCCTGGCAATTGACCCAACTGAGTGGGGGGGGGGAGGGAGAGGGGGTTTAATTGTTATGTTTTTTGTTGTCTTACATAAACGAATTTGAAGCAGTTTCTTTGACTTATAAAAACAAAAATTAAATTTAATAGATCAGAAATCTATCTATTTAATATAAATTTGTCTATTAAACACTTTGACAATAACAACTACTCAGAAAAAGTAATTTAGGGAGTAAATTTAACCAAAGAGAAATGAATTTTACGTTTAAATTTAATAGTATAATACTTTTTATTAGAATTGAGATTAATATGGCTAACACTGTATTCAATTGTTCCATTTAGTTGTCCATTTAATATTATTAATAATAAATCACTTCAAAATTACCATTGTAAAGATAATCATTTGGATTAATATTTATATAAATAAGTACATTGTAATTATTTAGAATCCAACTAGCTTTTAATTATTAACAGATAAATAATTAACCTTTTATTATAAAGAGTAATATGGTTCACATTCTGGTCAATTGTTCAATTTATTTAAAATTTAACTTTTGATTATTAATAGGTAAACAGTTAAATCTTAATTATTAAGATTAATAGGGTTAACATTCTGTTCGATTATTCAAATTAGTTGTCCATTAAATATTTTAAATAATAAATAACTTTGAAATTACCATTTCCAACACAACTATTTAGACAAACAGCTAAATAACCCTTTCTAAAGGGAGGTTCACTTTTTTTAATTACCTAGACAGGTGAAGACAAGTATTAGATCTTCCCATGGCTAGGAATAAAAACTTTAATTTTCAAAATTTATCAAACTTTTATCATTGTTTACTTTTGTCAAAAATTTATCAAAATTTATCAGACTTAGAGCATTCTCATTTCGAGTATTTTGGTGTACCATTCGAATTTTACTTTGACAAAACCTTTACAGGTTGGATTGCACAAGTCCTAGCCGAGTAGGAGGATGGTTAATTAAACCCCATGCCAATCCCCAAATCTCACTATTGTCTCAATTCCTACTACAATTTGTTATATTTTACAGAGAATTTGCACCCCTGGTTATAGGACGTCAAGGAAGTGCCAAAAATTGAGCAAAAAAAAATTAGATTAATCACAAAAACAATATTTTTACGCACCCTATGTAAACACATAAGACAGAAGTGTAATAAAATGAGTATTTTTATCTTCACTAGGTGTAGCAAGGTCGTTACCATATGGCCCTTAGGCCAAGGGGGTAAAAGGGTAAGTGTATAATGTTATTTATAAAAGAAAAGTTCAAATACTTAGAAGTCTTTAGGTCAAGAAAAATTTAGGTTTATTTAGAAAAAATTATTTTTTATTAAGCCCAATATCTATGTCTTTAAATTTTAATATCTGTCCTTTAATACATTTTTTTTTTCAACTATAATTGGGGTACCAGGGGGGCAGCTTCCTAGTTCGTAAATCTAGTAATTACTGTTCGTTTTGAGTTTTAGTTGAATATCTGTTTTATTTTTTTGTACATTATAAGTTCATTTATGGTTTTGTATTTTTTATTAAGTCCGATATCTGTTTCTTTAAACTTTAATATCTGTACTTTAATACTTTTTTATCAACTATAATTGGAATACCAGAGAGAAACTTCACAGTTCATATATCTAGTAATTTCTCTTCGTTTTGAGAATTTCGTTTTCGAATCTGTTTTATTTTTGGTACATTAAAAGTTCATTGCTGGCTTCATTTTTTATTAAGTCTAATATCTGTTTCTTTAAACTTCAATATCTGTCTTCTAATATATGTGTTTTTAACTTTAATTGGGGTATAAGGGAGGAAACTTCCCGGTTGATATATCTTGTAATCTTTGTTCGTTTTGAGCTTGAGTTGAACATCAGCTTTATTTTTGGTACTTTATAGGTTTATTATTGGTATCATTTTTTATTAGGTCCAATGTCTGTTTCTTTAAACTTCAATATCTGTCTTCTGATATATGTATTTTTAACTATAATTGGAGTACAAGGGAGGAAACTTCCTGGTTCATATATCTTGTAATTTTTGTTCGTTTTGAGCTTGAGTTGAACATCAGTTTTATTTTTGGTACATTATAGGTTTATTATTGGTATCATTTTTTATTAAGTCCAATGCTTGTTTCTTTAAACTTCAATATCTGTCTTTTAAAATAATTGTTTTTAACTATAATTGGCGTACAAGGGGGGGAAATTTCCCGGCCCATATATCTTGTAATTTTTGATCGGTTGTAGCTTGAGTTGAAAATCAGTTTTATTTTTGGTACATTATAGGTTTATCATTGGCATCATTTTTTATTAAGCCCAATATTGGTTCTTTAAACTTCATTATCTGTATTTTAATGCATGTATTTTTAACTATAATTAGGGTATAAAGGGAGAACTTCGCGGTTCATATATCATTTTGTTCGTTTCGTTCGTTTTGAGCTTGAATTGAATATCAATTTTATTTTTGGTATATTACAGGTTTATTATTGGTATCATTTTTTATTAAGTCCAATATCTGTTTCTTTTAAAACTTAGTTAATTGTTCATTATAATTTCTCTTAGTTTTTTTTTCTCAAGATATAGCTTTGCTCTATATTTTTTTTTTTATATTTTTTTTCTAGTCTCTGTTTCTTTTTAATTCATTTTTGTAAAAATAAAAACATATATTATATAAAAACATATATTATATAAATAAAAACATATATATTATAAAAATATAAGAAGAAATAAAAAAGTGTCTTGAAGATATTGATTGAGTAATTTAACTTTATTCAAAGGCCCTAACTCAATGCACAATTAATATTGGCCTGTCACTAAGGAACCAATTAAAAAAAAAAAAAGATTTGAATATATACAAAAAGCAAATTTAAGAACGAATAGTTTTTTTTTGTAAGCAAAGAGTTAACAAATAAAATCTTAATATTTTTGAAGCTTATATTTTGAAAAAAATAAGACTAAAAACAAGATCTGAATATATACAAAAAGCAAATTTCGGAACGTATAGTTTTTTTTTGCCTTGTAAGCAAAGAGTTAACGAATAAAATCTTAGTATTTTTGAAGCTTATATTTTGAAATTCTTTTGCCCCAAGAAGTCTTTAAACATTCCACATCCATCACAGTAATCAAATAGAAATCAGATTAAACTTTCTCATATTAATCATATTATATTATATTATATTAAATCATTAATATAATTTTAATATCATAATAAAATCATATTAATATTTCACATCACATTAATATCATATAATACATTTTTTGTGTGAATGTGTCGAATTGAATGATTGGAGGCGAGAGATGTATGGTAAAGAAAAATTGAATGAGATATGGATCCTAGATAGAATGAAAGAGACAAATTTCCTGAGTATTAAAAGGATAGCAAGATTTGTAAGGATAGCAGCGGCACATCGGGAGCGCTTTCTTTAAATAGTATTAATTTAATGTAGTTAATTCGTTGTTTGTTTATTGTTATGTAATTTTCCTATGGCCCACGGGCTTTTTCTGGAATAAATTATTATTATTATTATTATTATTATATCATTATCATATTAAATTATGTTAATCACCTTAGATTTTAAATTAATTCTTCAATAGTCCAAGTAGCGCTATGATGGCTTAGAACGGTCACTAAAAGCAAATTACTGGGTGTCAAAAATTACGAATTTCGTAAAAAATTACGAAACAACTGAACATTACAATTTACAGAGTTTTGCAAAAAAAAACAAAAAAAAAACATAGAATAATCAAAATGGTCATTAAGATCAAGAAGAACCAACAAATCATCGGGTATTTTTAAACCCTTTTAATTTTAGCATAAGATACTAGATAACATAAGCTACTTTAAATTAGGATTAATAATTTAAATTGGCAATTAACTTTCATACTGGAAACGTCCTTTCGACAATTAGAAATGTCCTAAAACTTTTAAATTCTTGTTATTGATTTATCCTACTCTCGCGTTTCTATGGCCATCCTTCCTGTATAAACAAAATTTTATATTGGGAGCATAGAGTACTTTTGTCTTTTCGGTGGGAAATGTCGTAGTTTTTTGTTCTTTCAAAAAGGAAAAAATTTTGCCCTTCACATAGGAAAAGCTAATTTGAAGCATATTTGGGGAATAAAAAAAAATTCCCCATAAACATAAAATAACACAACAGGTGGAAGTCTAATGCCCGAACCACACCACATTCAGATTTGTAAAAAAAGAAATGCACAGCTTTAATAAAGCATAAGCCTTGTTAACGCTAAGCATTATAACTTCTAAGAGTTATAACATCTAACCGTTGTAACGTCTAAGGGTTATAACGCTTAAGCGTTAAATTCTTGGTTTTAACGTCGGATTTGTACTTCAGAAGCGAAAATTTGATATTCAAATAAATTTCCTTGAAAAGCTTATTATTAACCATTGACGTGTATACTAATAATTCTCAAAGTTATCTAGGTGAATCCCAACGAGCCCGCAAGAGATTCAACGGGGTCTAAGATGGCGGAGAAAGTTTACCATTCGAAAGAGGGTACACAAAATTTATCTGGTCTAGATAATGATGAACTAACAAGTAGCAGTAGCAGCAGTGGAATTAGTAGTAGCCTTAAATTAATAGCAGTAGCAGTAGTAAGATTAGTAGCAGTAGTAAGATAGAAATAATGTCTTTTGGGTATTCTAACATCCCCCACAACAAGCACTGTAAATTTCAACTTCACACACCAGGTCGCTCCGAAGATATTACCAACAGGGGCATCACGACGCGGGGGTGCACCGCTCCCACCTTTTTTTGGCATTCGGTAAAATTTTCACCGAAGGCGAAAAGTTCGGCAAAAATTTTCCAAAATCGGCAGAAATTTTGCAAATTCCTGATTTCTACTGAAAACTCGGAAGAAATCAGGTAGCGATTCGGTAAAATCAGCGAAATTTGCCCCACCCCCAAATGAAAAGAGGCTCAGGACACCCCTTGATTGCTAATATGCCTTTGGACAACCTGCATGCAGACAGCGTGTTGTGATCCAATTCAACTCTTCCCCTCAATATTCCCTGAAAGTTTCATCTTCATACACTTAGCCATAGTTGTAACAGTAGTCAGAGCAGTAATAGTACTAGGAGTACTAACAGTACTAGCAGTAGGCCTAGTAGTTTCATCAATAATAATATCAGTAACACTACTAGCAGCAGTAGTATTAACATCTTGTCTTTTTGGTCAGTTGAAGATCCCCCTTATCAAGACTTGGAAGTTTCAGTTTAATACAATTAGCCATTATTTCCGATATACCCTTTTGATAACTTGTATATCCATTCTGTGGTTTAACTTAGTTGAACTTTTCCCTCTTCACTTCCTGAAACTACATCTTACTACTCTTAGCGTTAGTAGTAGTTGTAATAGATGTGGTAGTTGGAGTAGCTGTAGTAGTAGTAGAAGCAGTGGTAACAGCATTGGTAGTGCCAAGCACATACTGCCCTTGGATAAATTGATCTTCCCCTTTAAACATTCCCCGGAAGTTCCAACTTAATTCCCTAATCTATTGCTGAGATACACCCTTTTGACGATCTGCATGCATATAGTGTGTTTTGATTTAATTCAAATTTCTCCTCTATATTCTCTAAAAACTCTAACTTCATACCCTTAGTCTTAATAGTACTAGCATCATAGTGGTAGTGGTAGTAATAGGAACAGTGGTACTAGTAGTAGTTTTGTATTAGTAGTAGCAGTAACAGCAGTAGCAGCAGTATTAACAGCAGTTGTAGTATTCACATGTTGCCTTTTGACCAGTCTAACATTCCCCTTATGATGTCCAGAAAGATTCAGCTTAACGCAACGTCGTTCCAGAGATATTGCTGAGATGTTCTTTTGACAATCTGTATGCATGTAGTATGTTCTGATTTAGTTCAACATACCCAAAGACATAGTTACAAAGACAAAGACATATGGTTACAAAGGTTGACATTCATAAAGGCATAGTTACTGGACCTTTCGAATATGCTGAACGAAATGGCTACCTCAAAATTTTGATTGGAAGGTCTGGGGAAATGATGGGCGTAGGGGGAGGGGAGGCTGGTTTCCCACCAATCACTTTTAACTCTTAATTTAATAGCAAAAATAATAAAAAAATATTGAATTAAATAAAGCAAATATTAAATTTAACTAAAAATTAAAAAGGATGATTAAAAAGAGTAATTTAAATACTTACATTTTCCAAGGCTATCTGTTGGCTCGAAAGTGACCTTTTGAATTTGACCACTGTTTCTACAAGGACATCATAGGTTTGTCCGCCAGCAGTATTAGGAGGTTCATAAGTAGCCCCACTGGCCATCAATATCTGCAGAAATAAAGAATTAAAAAAAAAAAAAAAAAAAAAAAAAAAAACAGGGTAATTCCATTGCATATTTTTTTTTCTTCTTCTCCTTTTTCATTGAGTTTAAATATTGAATAATCAAGTTCAATTATTTTTTTGATTGGAATAAAATGAAATGAACTCACATCTCCCTGTTAAAATTCTAATCCTAAGGCATTATTAACCCGCTCTCAAGAGTAAGGACTGCAGACCTATACCCTAATCTACTACACCCTAATCTACTGCTTCGAACCTAACCTAATAGGTGTTATCACGTATTTGGTGGTTCTAATTTCCTCGGATGCTTCGAGGAGAGTTATCCCCAATATTATTGGGGATAACTTGGGGATAACATTATTATTGTTTTTTATTTTTTCTTTGCTGAAGACGGCCCTTAGATATAGGGCCGAAATATTCAAATAGGTTTTGTTGGTTCACTGTCTTGGGAAAAAAGTCCTCATTATTCTCTCTTTTGTGGTTGTAATACATTATTTAAAACGAGAATTCAGAATTCATTTGCATATTTGATATTTAAAGAAACAGGTCATACCGGGGGTTGAAGGGTCACAGAGCAATACACTTTTTTATAAGAAACAAATGTACGACCAAACTTAGCTTAGTTTTCAAGCCGTGCTGAAGTACCCAGAGTGACAGGATGCACAATGGCAGCTCAGCTCCTTAGCCAAAGGCCCGTGTGAGCTCTGTGTGAAGGTTAAGTTAAAATGCAGAATATGGCCTGTTTTCAGTTTAACTGTTTAACTTGGCTTAGTTTTCAAGCCGTGCCGAAGCACCCAGAGTGACAGGATGCACAATGGCAGCTCACCTCCTTAGTCAAAGGCCCGTGTGAGCTCTGTGTGAAGGTTAAGTTAAAATGCAGAATATGGCCTTAGAAAATTTAGTCAGCAATTTTTTGAAATTCGCAAGTATTACCTTAAAACCATCAAAATTTTCGTACTTTAGAATTTAAAGTAATTTATTCAAATTGATTAGTAATCTTTTAGTTAACAAAACAAAAAGATATACAAGTGAAATAAAATGATTAACCATCACCTGTATTTCCAGAGGATCACCACACAGTTTATCATTGATATAAGTTAAAGAGTGGCAAGTGGCCATGCCCTCTAGAAGTTTTGGAAAAGGCTCGTCATCTTCTCTATTGGCTGAAGCTATCATACTTAACAATGTCTGGTGCGATGATACTTCATAATCAAACTTTCCCTCTCGAGAAGGAAGCATGGTTTTGAAATTCATACCATCTTCAGTTAATGTTCCAGTCTGTAAAAAAAAAAAGAAAAATACAAATATATTAAAAATATATAGTCAGCAGCAAATTTAATAAAGAAAAAAGAAAAATAATACAAAAACATGAAAAATAAATAATCAGTAGCGAATTGAATAAAGAACAAAAGAAAACAAAACAATAAATAAAAATAAATAATCAGTGACTTGAATAAAGGAAAAAGAAAAATAATACACCAGATGCACAAAAAAAACAATCAGCAGCAAATTGAATAAAGAGAAAAAAGAAAAAAAGAAAAATGGTACACAAATGCATAAAAAATGAACAATCAAGAGCAAATTGAATAGAGAGAAAAAAATAACAATAATAATTAGCAGCGAATTGAATAAAGAAAGTGAAGTGATCGTTAGTTTCCCTTCAAAAAACGGAATTCCCTTCATTTCTTACCATTTACATTTTAGTATATTATAGAGATAATTGTTGACTTGAGAATGGACATCTATATATATAAAAATAAGTTGTATGTGTGTGTATGTGTGTCTGTCGAGTGACGTCATGTTTTTGTGTCGACTGACGTCATGTTTTCGACTGACGAAATTACAGACCGGGACACAAATGACGACCGGGACACCGGCACATAGGGAATATAAATGACGACCGGGACACTCAAAGAGAAAGCGACCGGGACACAAGGAATGTTCGATTAGCAATCATCATCAACAAAGCACCGGGACACAAATGACGACCGGGACACAGGGAGTATAAATGACGACCAGGACATAAGTAAAAAAAAAACTAAAAAAATTAAAAAAAAAGGTAAGAACTAAGAAAAAACTAAAAATAAAAAAAATAAAAACTAATAAAAAAACTAAAAAAGCTAAAAAACTAAAAAAAAAACAAAAAAGAAAAAAAAATAAAAAAAAGGAAAAAAAATGAAAAATAAAGGAGAAAAACAAAACTAAAAAAAAATAAAAATAAAAAAAAAACTAAAAAGAAAAAAAGGGGAAAAATACAAAAAACTATTTCATCATATACCATTTCAAAAACGAATGTATATACAGACCGGGACACCGGGATACAAATGACGACCGGGACAGGGAATATAAATGACGACCGGGACACAGGGACACAACTACAACGCGGACGCCGGGGGGCACAGGGGGATATATAAATGACGACGGGGACACAACCAATTATAACTGCCATAACGGGGACACATAACTGCCAATTATTTAAACTGATGCCACTAAATTAGCGTTGCTGCAAATAAATTATTGTTGGGGGTGTCTATATAAGTCTATTTGGGCGTGTCCATACGTGTCTATATGAGGACAAAATTGTTTATTTCACAGCCAATTAATTAAATTAATGCCATTAAATCAGCGTTGCTGCAATTACATTACTGTTGGGCTTTGCAATTCCATTTGTGTGTGTATGAGGATAAAATTATTTATTTATTTAATTTAATAATATTATTTATTTCTCATGAGAAAAAAAATATTTAAAAGGGAGAAAAATCCTAGCCATCAATTTTTGATCAGCTATCAGATATTTTTTTTGTTGGTCAGCTATTATATAATCCTCCAGTAAGGTAAACGATACGGCACTAGACCATTTAAGTTCAAACCGGCGGTGCTGATCTCTGTTTCAAGGTCCTTCGGCTAGGAAGTGAATAGGAAATTGGGGGCCAGCCATCCTGTGCTTCAGAAGCGTGGTCTCTGAAGTATATGGTTCTTCAGCGTGGGCACTCCAAAAACGGAGGAGAATCTGCTAGATTTTTTTCCATAGAAATTGCCTATATATTGTTTTGGGTACCTGACTGACTGACAGTATCTCAAACAGTCGGCTGTAAGAAAAGTGTGGTTCAGTCCCGCTTTCTAGGGCTATAATGTAAGAAAGGATGAGATGGCTAGGACACGTTTTGCGGACGGCAGATTGCCAAAGATCTCTTCCTTGTTGGCCAACCCCTTAGGGCCAAACGAAAAGCAGGTCGTCTCCGAATGCGGTGAGAGGGTGTCGTAAGGACAGAGGGGGTCGTAAGGACTGCAAACCAAGATTGGAATATTGGAAAGTACAGTGATGACAGTGGTCAAATATGGCTTTGAAGCATGGGCGCTCCTAAAAACGGACGAAGATATACTAGATGTTTTCGAGAGAAACTGCCTACAGATTGTTCCTGGGGCCCCGGCTGACAGACCGTATTTCAAACAGCAAGCTGTACGAAAAAATATGGTTCAATCCCGCTTTCTAGGGCCATAATGAGAGAAAGGATGAAATGGCTAGGACATGTTCTGCGGATGAAGGATGACAGATAGGCAAATATTTGTCCGTGTTCCAAACGAAAAGTAGGTTACCTCCGATTAGGGTGGAAGGATGTCGTAAGGGAGAATATCAAATCCTCTGGAATGATGATCTGATTTGTATTATCATTCGTTATTATAATACCATTTTTTTATATAAACAGAAAAAAAAATCCGAAAGAAACAAAAACACATGAGAGTAGAAATTTGAAATGCATGATCATTCTCAATACCAAGTCGACCATGCAGCTCTTGCTTCAAAGAGAGTTTATATAATATACTAAAGGGGTATAGTTTATATAATATAGTAAAAGCAATAATTCAATGAGCAATTTTAATTGATAAGCATTTAAACACCTAGAATAAGCAGTATACCCAAAATACAGTCAACCAATATGAAGGGTTCGCGGACATGCAATATTGCAACTAGTAAACACAAGCCATCATAAACTAAAAAAAAAGTACATGAAATGAGCAATTCAATAATAATCATCGTCAATAAGGACGTACCGGGGGAGTACTCACTTGCCTTTATGGATTTCGATTCCCTATATTTCCGACCCAGGCACGCGTACCATAGTAGGGTATATATGATAAGTGAACTTTGTGAAATACATGTCTTTTAGTGGAGTTATGAAGCAATGCAAAAAGCAAAGGGGCTAAGTGGCAAAAGGTAACTACAAATCGATGAGAAGAAAATAAAGTTGACCAGACGCATGTTTAACCGAAATAGTGGGTGAAGTGGAAAACAAATTATTCCATTGGGTAACGGGAAACCATAATAAAGAAGTAAAATAGCATAAATATTACCTTATCAAAACAGAAAAGGTTTAGAGATCCACCAACATTGATAGCTCTTGGATTTATGCAAAGAATTTTCTGTTTTTCTAGTCTTTTTGAAGCGTAGTAGCTGCCAACTGTCATTGCGGCCGGAAGAGCGGGGGGTACCACTATCGTTACAATGTCAAAGGTATGCCCAAAAACTGACCAGCCAGTCATCCCCAACTGGAGCTGAAATATAAATTGTGTTAGACTTAGGGGCTAGGGTTAAATTAGGCTTAAGGGGACTAGTATTGTAAAAATGTTGAAGATATGTCCGAATGCTCATCAGTCATCTATAACTTGACCTGAAAGTATATTAGACCGAGGGTTTAGGGTTAAGTTGGGCTAGGAGGGACTACCAATGTCACAATATTAGAGGTATGTTTGAAGATTGACTAGTCACTCATCCCCAACTGGACCTGAAATTCAAATTATACGACACTTTGGGAAATACGGTTAATTTAGACCCAGAGGGTACCACTAATGTCAAAATTTCCAAAGTATGCCCAAAAACTGATGAAAGAGTCGTTTCTAGCTGTAGCCAAAATTTAAAATACGCGAGGGTTAAGGGAGTAGCTCCCAGGCTGTAACGATTAACGCCTAATATTTCACTTTAGAAGTCTTGTAGGTGTATGCTTCCCGAATTTCAAGTGAATCTAAGCACTTCAATGCGACAGGCAATTGGGCTCAGAAGCTTCGCCTCTAAGGATCCATCCCCTTTGTCCGATTGGCCAAAAATACTTACCCCAAAAATTTCAGGGCTTCTAAGTAAAGTCGTGCATATACGGACCAAAAGGCCCATTTTATTAATAAAAAATACGGAAGAAAGACCCTTGTGCAATTCCAGTTCAAAATCAAGGCACCATATCTATACCATTAGTAGAAAGTGGCTAGTGGAGTATCAGGAATCACTGGAAAACCCCAAGGCCCATTTTATTAATCCAAAAATATGGAAGGAAAATTCTTAATTCCAGTTTAAAATCAACGCATCACATCTATACCTTTAGTAGAAAGTGGCCAGTGGAGGGCCAGGGGACGTTAGAAATCCTCGAGACCCATTTTATTAATCCAAAAATATGGAAAGAAAATCCTTGTGCAATTCCAGTATAAAATCGATACCTATACCTTTGGTAGAAAGCGGCCAGTGGAAGACCAGGAATCAATTAAAAAGCTTGTTCAAGCTATTTCTTCTCTTTACAATCAGTGGATATCGATCAGAATAAAACAAAAGATCATCCTGAACAATTGCTGGCGTATAGGGTGTCGAGTCGACGTTTCAGCTGTTGGGTCCTTTTTACAGGGCAAGTAGCAAGCTTGTTCAAGCTATTTCTTCTCTTTACAATCAGTGGATATCGATCAGAATAAAACAAAAGATCTTCCTTAGTCATTGCTGGCGTATAGGGTGTCGAGTCGACGTTTCAGCTGTTGGATCCTTTTTACAGGGACAAGAAGCAAGCTTGTTCAAGCTATTTCTTCTCTTTACAATCAGTGGATATAAATCAGGATGAAGCTAAAAGATATTCCTAAGTAATTGCTCTCGCAAAGATGTCGAATCGACTTTTCAGTTGCTGTGTCTTTTTTACAGGGACAAGTAGCAAGCTTGTTCAAGCTATTCCTTCTCTTTACAATCAGCGGGTATCGATAAGGATAAAAGAAAAAGACCTTCCTGAGTCGTTGCTGGCGAAAAGGGTGTCGAATCGACGTTTCGGTTGCTGGGTCTTTTTTGCAGGGACAATTGCAAGCTTGTTCAAACTATTTCTTTTCTTTACTATCAGTGGATATCAATAAGGATAAAGCAAAAAAATCTTCCTGAATAATTGCTATCGCAAAGGATGTCGAATTGACTTTTCAGTTGCTGAGTCTTTCGTACAGGGACAAGTAGCAAGCTTGTTTAAGCTATTTCTTCTCTTTACAGTCAGTGGATATCGCTCAGGCTAAAAGAAAGATCTTCCTGAGCCTTTGCTGGCGATTGGGTGTCGAATCGACGTTCCAGTTGTTGGGTCTTTTTTAAAAGGACAAGTAGCAAGGTCGTTCAAGCTATTTCTTCTCTTTACAATCAGTGGCTATCGCTCAGGATAAAGGGAAAAGATCTTCCTGAGCTTCCTGAACCTTTGCTGGCGATTGGGTGTCAAATCGACATTTCAGTTGCTGGGTCTATTTTACAGGGACAAGTAGCAACCTTGTTCAAGCTATTTCTTCTCTTTTCAATCAGTTGATTATCGATCAGGATATCGATCACGATTAGGATCGATCTGGGTCTAGCGCAAAGGGTGTCGAATCGACGTTTCAGTTGCTGGGTCTTTTTTACAGGGACAAGTAGCAAGCTTGTTCAAACTATTTCTTTTCTTTACTATCAGTGGATATCAATCAGGATAAAGCAAAAAGATCTTCCTGAGTAATTGCTATCGCAAAGGATGTCAAATTGACTTTTCAGTTGCTGGGTCTTTTGTACAGGGACAAGTAGCAAGCTCATTTAAGCTATTTCTTCTCTTTACAGTCAGTGGATATCGCTCAGGATAAAGGAAAAAGATCTTTCTGAGCGTTTGCTGGCAATTGGGTGTCGAATCGACATTTTTGTTGTTGGATCTTTTTTAAAAGGACAAGTAGCAAGCTCGTTCAAGCCATTTCTTATCTTTACAATCAGTGGGTATAGCTCAGGATAAAGGAAAAAGATCTTCCCAAGCCATTGCTGGCGCATAAGGAGTCGAATCGACGTTTCAGTTGCTGGGTCTCTTTTACAGGGACAAGTAGCAAGCTTGTTCAAGCTAATTCTTCTCTTTACAATCAGTGGATATAGCTCAGCGTAAAGGAAAAAAATCTTTCTGAGCGTTTGCTGGCAATTGGGTGTCGAATCGACATTTCAGTTGTTGGATCTTTTTTAAAAGGACAAGTAGCAAGCTTGTTCAAGCTGTTTCTTCTCTTTACAATCAGTGGATAAATCATTTATCCTTTGTTTAGCATAACCCATTTATCTTATTTGTTTATATGTTCCATTTAAAGAGGAGAATTACCTTTTATGCACTATAAACATTCGTTTTTGTCTTGTTTAGTGAGTAACAATAGTTTTAGAGGCGTTTAGAATGTGAGCTTTATTTATTTGTTTTGTTTTTTAGTTGTTTTTTATTTCTCTTTCTTTCTCCCGTGTGTTTAGTTTGTCGTTTTTCTAGATGGTTTTACTTTTTAAAAATGTTTTTTTTTAAGTTTTTTTTCCTTGAGAAAAGCTCCTGAACCTACAGCCAAAATATTTGATCTTTTTAATAGAGTTGTTGATTTTTTTTTGTATTTCGCTTTTGTTCTAGCGCTTTACTTAAATTAAACCCATTTTTGACCCTTAATTTTCCGTAAATAGAAAAGCAGTGTGGTCTAAGAAATTATTTAAGTAAATGAAAAACCTCAGAAAGGCTAGGGCAAATAGGTAGAGGGAGAAAAAAGGAATAATAATAATAGCTATGGAACGCACAGATACTGTGTTTTATAGCGGTAGGATTTTTTTTTTATTAGTATTTTATATGAGCAGTTTAGCTTGGAATAGTGAAATGAAATGTAGGAAAACTATGTGAGAATAGTATCATGGTAACAAATTTTTATTATTGAAAGGGATACTTCAGTATGGACCAAATACTACGAGATAAAAGGAAAAAGAGAAGAAGAAATTAAAAAGATTTATTAGACAAAGAATTTGAATATTTTTTATTATTACAGAGTCTACTTATTTTTTTATTTTTGAAGTAGCAAGCTTGTCGCCCAACCTTGCTGCGGCAGGAATCGAACCCTGGACCTCGTATTACCAAACAGAGAATCAATCCACTGCGCTAAAACAATGTTATTTTGGCAATAGGGCCAGAAAATTACCCAAGCATATTGTTGTGGGGGCAGAATTTTGTTGGGGGGGGGGGGGGAGGGTAAGCGCTTATTTCACCCGCAATTTACAAACTTTACTGGAGTTTACACTTGAATGGAGGCAGTGAAACTCCACTCTAAATCACACACTGTTGTCTCTGGAAAAAGTAAAAACGTAAAGTAAAAAGAAAGTAAAAAGTAAAAAAGTAAAAAAAGTAAAAAGGAAAAAAGTAAAAAAGAAAAAGTAAAAAGGAAAAAGAAAAAGTTTTTGATCCCAGGCAAGAAACATACACAGCTTTTAAAAAATATAACGTCATATTCATTAATCCAGCCGGAGGCCACATTTCACGTAAAAACTACAGAGGTTAGACCACTAAATTTTCTCATAATAAACTGAACAGGAATAAAAACTAAATGCTCCCCCCCTCGTCTATAGCATAATTACTAGGTTTAAAATATACAATTACTAGGCCACAAGGTTGGACATTAAACTCAATACTCCAGGGCCGCAGCTTATGCAGATAAAACGTTAAAACGACCTACTAGCAGCCTAAGAAGCATGCCTTCTTGTGTAGAAAGCCAGTTATAAAGAGAAAGCCATGTCTTACCAAGCGTGTTAAATTATAGCCAACTCCTAATGCAGATATTCCTGCTAGTATACCAATAAATTTGTAAGAATCGCGTTCAAACTGAAAGTCTAAAGGTTGAGGGTACAAAATAGATGACACCATCTGACCTTTGGCAGTTGAATACCCAGTACGAATGACACAAGCTAAAACCTATAAAGTTAAAAAATAATTAATAATGCTTACATTATTAAGAAATTATGTAATTAATACGAATAACACAAGCTTGAGTCTAATACGAAAAAAAGTTTGAGTCTATTATGGGCGTCACAAAACAATGCCACCAATTATTTTTCAATAATTTTTGTCTTCCTTGCGGTCCACTTGTCCCTGTCTTCATTACCCGTAATTTCAGGCCGACCGGGTAAAACAAAATTTGTTTTTTATTCTTTTTTTTGTGACCATTGAGGTGTACAAGAACCATTTAGAGCGTTCAGTTTCTGGTTTTGTATCCAAAAAAAAAATTGTAAAAAGGATAATAAAAAAAACAAGAGCTAAGAGCTCATATGGCACTTGTGAAGAGGCAAGAAGAGCTAAGAGCCAAGAGCTCATATGGTATGAGCTCTAACAAAATTCTAAGAATCAAGAGATTGATTTAAAAAGAAAATCAGAGGCTTAATGCCGGTCAGGATTTAAAATAAGGGCTCTGGGTCACGAGGTCCTTCTAAATATCAAAATTCATTAAGATCCGATCACTCACTTGTAAGTTAGAAATACCTCATCTTTTCTAATTTTTCCTCTCCCTTTAGCCCCCCAGATGGTCGAATCTGGGAAAACGACTTTATCAAGTCAATTTGTGCAGGTCCCTGACACGCCTACCAATTTTCATCGTCCTAGCACGTCCAGAAGCACCAAACTCGCCAAATCTCTGAGCGCCTCTCCCTAACTCTCCCAAAGAGAGCGAATCCAGTAAGGTTACGTCAATCACGTATCAAAGACATTTGCCTATTCTATCCACCAAGCCTCATCCCGATTCCTTCACTCCAAGTGTTTTCCAAGATTTCCCCCTCTAACTCTCCCAAATGTCAAAAGATCTGGTTGGGAGTTGAAATAAGAGCTCTGAGACATGAATTCCTTCTAAATATCATATTTCATTTAAGATCCGATCACCTATTCGTGGAAAAAATACCCCGATTTTCACGTTTTCTAAGAATTCCGGTTTCCCTCTACAACTCCCCCCAATGTCACAGGATCTGGTTGGAATTTAAAATTAGAGCTTTAAAGCACAAGATCCTTCTAAATATCAAATTTCATTAAGATCTGGTCACCCTTTCGTAAGTTACAAATACCTCATTTTTCCAAATTACCCCCCCCCCCAACTCCACCAAACAGAGCAGATCCGGTACGGTTATGTCAGTCACGTATCTTAGACAGGTTTTTATTCTTCCTATCCAGTTTCATCCTGATCTCTCCGCTTTAAGTATTTTCTAAGATTTCCGGTCCCCCCCCCAACTGCCCTCCCCCCAATGACGCTGGATCCGGTTGAGATTTCAAATAAGAGATCTGAGTTACGAGGTCCTTCTAAATATGAAGTTTCATGAAGATCCGATCACTCCGTCGTAAGTTAAAAATACCTCATTTTTTCTAATTTTTCATAATTAATCCCCCCCCACACCCCAATAGAGCGGATCCGTTCCAATTATGTAATTCACGTATCTAAGACTTCTGCTTATTTTTACCACCAAGTTTCATCCCGATCCCTCCAATCTAAGCGTTTTCCATGATTTTAGGTCCCTCCCAAACTCCCCCCAATGTCACCAGATCCGGTCGGGATTTAAAATAAGAGCTTTAAGACACGATATCCTTCTAAATATCAAATTTCATTGAAATCCAATCACCCGTTCGTAAGTTAAAAATACCTCATTTTTTCTATTTCTTCAGAATTAACCCCCCCCCCAACTACCCCAAAGAGAGCGGATCCATTCCGGTTATGTCAATCATGTATCTAGGACTTGTGCTTATTTTTCCCACCAAGTTTCATCCCGATCCCTCCACTCTAAGTGTTTTCCAAGATTTTAGGTTTCCCCCTCCCAACTCCCCCCCCCCAATGTCACCAGATCCGGTCGGGATTTAAAATAACAGCTCTGAGATACGCTATCCTTCCAAACATCAAATTTCATTAAGATCTGATCAACCGTTCGTATGTTTAAAATACTTCATTTTTTCTATTTTTTCCGAATTAACGGGCCCCCCACTCCCTCCCCCCAGATGGTCAAATCGGGAAAACGACTATTTCTAATTTAATCTGGTCCGGTCCCTGATACGCCTGCCGAATTTCATCGCCCTAGCTTACCTGGAAGTGCCTAAAGTAGCAAAACCGGGACCGACAGACCGACCGACAGATAGACAGAACGACAGAATTTGCGATTGCTATATGTCACTTGGTTTATACCAAGTGCCATAAAAATCGATTCATCAAAATAAAGTCGAGCTTTGTGTGTCACATATCGATACAATCCTATTTTTCTTCCTAACCCTGATCCACTCATTAAAATCCCTCTGACCCAATATACTTACCCAGAAATTTTCAAGCTGAACGGAGAAAACGATGTTTGGGCCATTTTGGGGTATCAGCAATCAATAAAAATCCAATTGTTTTTAATATTTTCTCGTCTTAGGTTCATTTTGCCGTAAACTGTAGTAAAAAGCATTCTGATGGAAGACAAGACAAAGTTTGGCGTCACAAATTAATGCGACCAAATCGATTTTAAAACATCATGTCTTCATCAACGTCTCCTTGTCCCTGTCCGCATACAGTGAATTTAGGTCCACCGGGGAAAACGCTTTCATCATGCATTTTTGCAATAATTTGGTTTAACAACCTTCTGGGTTTTACCCTCTGCTAAAAAATACGAATATTAATTCTTTGCATGTTCAGTTTTTCCGGGAGGGGCATATTCGGGATCTTTATACAGGGAGGGGGACAGAGGGAAAAAACCTTAAAAAGCGCATTACAAATTTGTTAATATGTGTTTCTTATTTTTTTTACGAGTCGGACAAAAATTTTGGTGAGGTTCAAACTCTATACCCTAGATACGGCCTTGTTTTCAGGTAAAGTCAATTCCTTTTTTTTCTCCCTCTAAGGTAGCGCAATGTGATCATAATGTCAAAAGTATCTTTAGGGTAAATTTTCCTATTAACTCACTAATTAGATAGCTAATAAATAGACTTATATTTCGAATCAGAATTTCATCCTGATACGTGACCGATATATATATATATATATATATAAATATATATATATATATATATATATATATATATATATATATATATATATATATATATATATATATATATATATATATATATATATATATATATATATAAATATATATATATATATATATATATATATATATATATATATATATATATATATATATATATATATATATATATATATATATATATATATATATATAAAACAATTGAAAGACTAGACAACTGAATTGAAAGACTAAAACAACGCGGATATTTCGCCTGTATCCAAACAAGGCGTCTTCAGCACAAGATAGAAAACTAATACAAAAACCAAATAAAAACCACCACCAATAATAATAAATACAATTGTCGCTACTTATCCACGTAGGGAAAAGCAGCTATTTGAGTTACTTCAATGAGAATCAAAGAGCAACTGAGGAAAAATTATGAAAATTGAAACTTAGTTAATTATTCCGTTGCGAAATAATCCTCTTGTAAGCTAACATTGAAGCAACTCTTTTTGGTCTAGTGAGTAATCTTGTCCCCTGGTGATTGTGTAAAATTTTAATTCCCCCATCGACTATTGGTTCATTTTTTAAAAGAATATCATAAATTGGGTCAATATTTAAATTCCCTGTGTCTCTATTGAAATATTAGCAAATATGTTTTTTAATTTCTATAGCCTCCCTCGCCCACTGAGAAAAACCTCTAACATTAGAAATAGCTGTAGCCTCATCAAATTGTATAAAATGTTCGAGATAAAAGAATGTATGTTCAGCTAGAGCCGAAACAAAAGTTTCGGGAGGCTTTCTTAGTTGTAGGGTTTTTTCTATTGAGTTGCGATGCTCAATAAATCTTTCAGTAAATTGTTGGTGAGTTCTACCAATATAAAACTTTCCACAGGAACAAGGGATTTTATACACTCCACTAACTAAATCTCCCCGGGTTAAATCCTTCCCAGAATTAAGAAAACTACCTAATGGTCTCACTGATTGGAAACAAGTATCAATGTTATGTTTACCTAAAATTATTTTAAGCATCTCCCCCAAAGTAGATACATAAGGTAAAGAAATGAAACTTTTCGGTAATTTTGCCCCACCAAGCCCCCCCCCCGCGCGCACGTAAGTCGTTACGCGCCATTGTAGTTGTGTCCCTGTGTCCCACCTGTGAATATAGATATATATATATATCTATATATATAAAAATAAGTTGTCTGTGTGTGGATCTGTGGATCTGTGGATCAGGTGACGTCACCTGAAAAAACTGGATCAGGTGACGTCAAAACTGAAAAAACTAAAAAAAGGCAAAAACTACAAAAAAAACTAAAAACTAATAAAAAAAATAAAAAAGCTAAAAAACTAAAAAAACTAAAAAAAGGCAAAAACTACAAAAAAAACTAAAAACTAATAAAAAAGCTAAAAAACTAAAAAAACTAAAAAAAAAGGCAAAAACTACAAAAAAAACTAAAAACTAATAAAAAAAATAAAAAAGCTAAAAAACTAAAAAAACTAAAAAAAGGCAAAAACTACAAAAAAAACTAAAAACTTATAGAAAAGCTAAAAAACTAAAAAAACTAAAAAAAGGCAAAAACTACAAAAAAAACTAAAAACTAATAAAAAAAATAAAAAAGCTAAAAAACTAAAAAAACTAAAAAAAGGTAAAAAACTAAAAAAACTAAAAAATAGGAAAAAACTGAAAAATAAGCTAAAATAAAGGTAAAAACCAATAAAAAACTAAAAAAAAAACTGAAAAAACTAAAAAAAGGCAAAAACTACAAAAAAAACTAAAAACTAATAAAAAAAAAGTAAAAAAGCTAAAAAACTAAAAAAAACTAAAAAAACTAAAAAAAGGTAAAAAACTAAAAAAAATAAAAAATAAAAAAAAACTAAAAAAAAGGAAAAAACTGAAAAATAAGCTAAAATAAAGGTAAAAACCAATAAAAAACTAAAAAGAAAAAAAGGAAAAAACTAAAAAAAATTTTCATCTAAAAAACTAAAAAAAACTAAAAAAGGTAAAAACTAAAAGAACTAAAAAAGAAAAAAATAAATGACAACACTCAAAGAGAAAGCGACCAGGACAAAAGGAATGTTCGATTAGCAATCAACAAAGCACCGGGACACAGGGAGTATAAATGACGACCAGGACATAAGTAAAAAAAAAACTAACAAAACTAAAAAGAAGGTAAAAACTACAAAAAACTAAAAAGAAAAAAACTAAAAAAAGGCAAAAACTACAAAAAAAAACTAAAAACTAATAAAAAAGCTAAAAAACTAAAAAAACTAAAAAAAGGCAAAAACTACAAAAAAAACTAAAAACTAATAAAAAAAATAAAAAAGCTAAAAAACTAAAAAAACTAAAAAAACTAAAAAAAGGTACAAAACTAAAAAAACTAAAAACTAAAAAAAAAAGGAAAAAACTGAAAAATAAGCTAAAATAAAGGTAAAAAAACCAATAAAAAACTAAAAAAAAAACTGAAAAAACTAAAAAAAGGCAAAAAACTACAAAAAAAAAAAACTAAAAACTAATAAAAAAAGTAAAAAAGCTAAAAACTAAAAAAAATAAAAAAACTAAAAAAGGTAAAAAACTAAAAAAAAATAAAAAATAAAAAAAAACTAAAAAAAAGGAAAAAACTGAAAAATAAGCTAAAATAAAGGTAAAAACCAATAAAAAACTAAAAAGAAAAAAAGGAAAAAACTAAAAAAAAATTTCATCTAAAAAACTAAAAAAAACTAAAAAAGGTAAAAACTAAAAGAACTAAAAAAAAAAAAAAAATGACGAGACAAAAGGAATGTTCGATTAGCAATCAACAAAGCACCGGGACACAGGGAGTATAAATGACGACCAGGACATAAGTAAAAAAAAAAACTAACAAAACTAAAAAGAAGGTAAAAACTACAAAAAAACTAAAAAGAAAAAAAAACTAAAAACTAATAAAAAAACTAAAAAATCTAAAAATCTAAATAAACTAAAAAAGAAAAAAAAGGAACAAAATAAAGGAGAAAAACAAAACTAAAAAACGAATGTATATACAGACCGGGACACCGGGATACAAATGACGACCGGGACACAGGGAATATAAATGACGACCGGGACACAGGGACACAACTGCAACGGGGACACCGGGGGAAACAGGGGGATATAAATGACGACCGGGACACCGGGACAGGGAATGGTCGATTAGCAATCACCATCAACAAAGCTCAAGGGCAATCATTAGAATCATGAGGTATAGATCTGAATACAGATTGTTTTCCCATGGACCATTATATGTTGCATGTTCAAGAGTCGGTAAACCTGACAATCTATTTATATGCAAAGACAATGGGACAGCAAAGAATGTTGTATATTCGCAAGTTTTACGTAGTTAAAACCATATATATATATATATATATATATATATATATATATATATATATATATATATATATATATATATATATATATATATATCTATCTATATTCACAGGTGGGACATAGGCACACAACTACAATGGCGCGTAACTATTATGGCGCGTAACGACTTACGCGCGCGGGTGGGCTTGGGGGGGGCGCGAAGCGCCCCCACCATCTATCTATATAAAAATAAGTTGTCTGTCTGTGGATCTGTGGATCAGGTGACGTCATGTTTCTGTGTCGGCTGACGTCATGAAATTAGTTGTCAGGTGACGTCATGTTTCTGTGTCGGCTGACGTCATGAAATTAGTTGTCGTCATTTTTGCTTTGACGGTGACGTCATTCAAGTTATATAAGACATATGTTCACGTAGAAATCTATTAATGTTTAAGTTTACAATGACTGATGAAGATGCTCAAAGAGTCTATGCCAAAAAACTTGCTGCTGATAGTTCTCCTGGTTAGGCTAAAAAAGGTAAAAATCTAAAAACTAAAAAAAAACTGAAAAAACTAGAAAAGGCAAAAACTACAAAAAAAAACTAAAAACTAATAAAAAAAAAATTAAGAATAAAAATAAAAAAAAATAAAAAAGATAAAAACTAAAAAAAAAGTAAAAAGAAAAAACGAAAAAAAACTAAAAAAGCTAAAAAAAAGGTAAAAACCAATAAAAACTGAAAAGAAAAAAAGGAATAAAACTAAAAAAATTTTCATCTAAAAAACTAAAAAAAACTAAAAAAGGTAAAAACTAAAAGAACTAAAAAGAAAAAAAAACTAAAAAAGGAAAAAAACTGAAAAATAAAGGAGAAAAAGAAAACTAAAAAAATATAAATAAAAATAAAAAAACTAAAAAGATAAAAACTTCAAAAAAAAACTAAAAAGAAAAAAGAAAAAAACTAAAAAACCTAAAAAAAGGTCAAAACCAATAAAAAAAAACTAAAAGGAAAAAAAGGGAAAAAATTAAAAATTTATTTCATCATATACCAATTCAAAAACGAATGTATACCGGGATGACGACCGGGACACAGGGAATATAAATGACACAACTACAACGGGGACGCCGGGGGGCACAGGGGGATATAAATGACGACAGGGACACCGGGACACAGGGAATATAAATGACGCCCGGGACACTCAAAGAGAAATCAGAGACTGGGACACCGGGACACAAATGACGACCGGGACACAGGGAATATAAATGACGACCGGGACACAGGGACATAACTACAAAGGGGACGCCGGGGTGCACAGGGGGATATATAAATGACGATGGCGACTCAGGGAATGGTCGATTAGCAATCACCATCAACAAAGCTCAAGGGCAATCATTAGAATCATGAGGTATAGATCTGAATACGGATTGTTTTCCCATTGACCATTATATGTTGCATGTTTTAGAGTCGGTAAACCTGACAATCTATTTATATGCACAGACAATGGGACAGCAAAGAATGTTGTATATTCGCAAGTTTTACGTAGTTAAAAACATATATATATATATATATATATATATATCTATCTATAGTCACAGGTGGGACATAGGGACACAACTACAATGGCGCGTAACTAATATGGCGCGTAACGACTTACGCGCGCGGGGGGGCTTGGGGGGGGGGGGGGCGCGAAGCGCCCCCACCAACTAGGTGTTGGGGTGGCGCGAAGCGCCACCCCAACAGCTAGTATATATATATATGTTTTTAACTACGTAAAACTTGCGAATATACAACATTCTTCGCTGTCCCATTGTCTGTGCATATAAATAGATTGTCAGGTTTACCGACTCTTGAACATGCAACATATAATTGTCCATGGGAAAAACAACCCGTATTCAGATCTATACCTCATTATTCTAATGATTGCCCCTGAGCTTTGTTGATGGTGATTGCTAATCGAACATTCCCTGTGTCCCCGTCGCTATTTATATGTCCCCCTGTGCCCTCCGGCGTCCCCGTTGTAGTTGTGTCCCTGTGTCCCGGTCGTCATTTATATTCCCTGTGTCCCGGTTGTCATTTGTGTCCCGTCATCCCAGTCTGTAATTTCTCTTTGAGCGTCCCGGTCGTCATTTATATTCCCTGTGTCCCGGTCGTCATTTGTGTCCTGGTGTCCAGGTCTGTAATTTATCTTTGAGTGTCCTGGTCGTCGTTTATATTCCCTGTGTCCCGGTCGTCATTTTTGTCCCAGTGTCCCGGTCTGTAGTGTCATCTTATAATGACGTCATATACAAAGCCTTATATACTTATAATGACGTCATATACAAACCCACAAACAAACAAACATGCATACATACAACTTATTTTTATATATATAGATAGTTTCTTTTTTTAGTTTTTCTTTTTTAGTGTTTCCTTTTTTTAGTTTTGCAGCTTTTTTAGTTTTTTTTAGCTTTTTTTTCTTTTTAGGTTTTTTCTTTTTTTAGCTTTTTTCGCGCCATATTAGTTACGTGCCATTGTAGTTGTGTCCCTGTGTCCCACCTGTGAATATAGATAGATATATATATGTTTTTAACTACGTAAAACTTACGAATATACAACATTCTTCGCTTACGCGCGGGGGGGGGGGGCTTGGGGGGCGCGACGCGCCCCCACCAACTAGGTGTTGGTGTATATACACCAACAGCTAGTATATGTATATATATGCATATATCTTTATAAACGAGCAATAATAGTGTATGTAGTTATGTATTTTTTTTTGAAAGCATCTCAATATTTTTTGAGAAAATTGGAATCCTGTGATATTCTG
The DNA here is from genome assembly GCF_032884065.1 of Artemia franciscana. NCBI lineage: Eukaryota > Metazoa > Arthropoda > Branchiopoda > Anostraca > Artemiidae > Artemia > Artemia franciscana. The sequence goes on from NC_088881.1 coordinate 31,206,095, forward strand.
GCCAAAAAAAAAAAAAACGATCTATATGGGTCAAGGTTTGAAAGAATTCGTTAAGAGCCTTAATTTTAGAAAAAAAATATGGAAGTGACGTCATTTTTTATACATCAGCATTGCAATGACGTTGCATGCTGATCAAACTTAAGTGGAAAAATTGGAGATTTTCATGTATGGAGAAGTTTATATTAAATTGCTTAAAGAGCAAGAACTAGTAATTACAAAAATATTTGCATACATTTTGACAAGGGATTACAACAATTAAAAAACCTTAAAAAAAAGAAAACAAAGAGTTTGAAGCTTAGTAGAAATCGCTGTTAGAAACTGGACTTGCCGTAATAAACAAACATCTGAATAGACATCAGTATGAAAGGACATTAAATTGTGAAAAGAGTAGAAAATTGGTAATTGCAAAAATATTTGTATATATTTTGACAAGGGATTACAACAATTCCTTAAATTCGCTAAAGTTATTATTTACAGTGCAAAAATATTTACGGTGTCTGAGCAATAATTTTAATGTTTTAATTCAAACTGGAAAATACCTGAAAATTTTATTATTATTTTTTTATTTTTTTTTTTTTTTGTTAGACAAAATCCACTCTCTACATGACCAAACTTATAGGTTTTAACTCAACCAGTTATATAATGTCAGTAAGAAGGCCAGGGGGAGGTTAGGGGGAGGCTAGGGGGGTTTATATGGGCTCCACGTGTTGCTGGGGCGCGCAGTGCCGCAGAAACGCGTGACAGGGGTCAACCCCAGTCACTTCAACTATTTATATAAACAGATTCTTTTCGGCCCCAAGGGTCCAGAAAGCAATATAATACCCAATAGTTTGTCTTACATGTTCGCCTTCAAAATATCGGGCTTGAAGAACAGCAGTACCACCATACAGGACATGACGATTATGCTCTGACTCTAAGAAATGAATGGACGAACTATTTGGCAACGCTGTTTTCATCACTGGGACACTTTCCCCTGTAAAATAATCTCAGTTATTTTTGCGTAGTCCCTGTTTTAATTTAAGAAAATTGTTAAGCAAAAACAGTCATAAGGTAAAGGTAAAAAAAAATCAGGTAAAGAATACGGCATTGGACTTTACAGTCCCTATCGGCGGTGCTGATCTCCATTTCTTGGTCCTTCAGCCAGGAAATACAATGGGGAATTTGGGGCCAACCATCCTGTGCACTCCCTTCCTGTTTACCTTCCCCAGATTTCTCGCCAGTCATGCCACTGTCCCCCGTCCCAAACGAAAATTTGGATACACCAGGATTTAGATCCTTGCCCTCTCGAGAAAAAAAAGCACCGACTCCTTCTAAACAATATAAAATTCACCAAATTACGGACAATAGCAAGCCATAGAATCTTTGATACATTTCTTTTTTTCTTTCTAAATATTCTTTTCTTTTTTGTTCTTCTTTCTTTGCGTTTAAGACCGCTGATCATGATGAAAAAAACCTGAGTAATGGACCAGCACTTGTGCTGCTAACCCAACAAAAGTCATTTTCACGAAAAGATCGTTTGCTGAAAATCTTTTGCTGAAAACCCACAAAAAGCAAGTTGATATGACCAAGAGCTTTGAATATATCCCTTAAATATCGATGCAATTTTTAAGTCGCATGTTACTTCAAATAATCAGCCAACGATTTGTAAAACTAGTTAAGGATTGTCTGAGATCTGAGGAACGCTCCTATCCACAGTGTATTTTTTAGACTTAAAAAAGAACAATAGAAATGACGAGTAAGCCTAATTTCGACAAAAAAATCCTACATATAGTAAATTCTTACATTTATTTTAATAAATAAATAAATAATGACTGTATTTTAGGTATCGATATCAGAACCTGCATAAAGTATAGTAAAGGGAAAACATGAAACGTTTGAGGCCAAAATATTTCAGTGTTTCCACGAAACAGCATCTAATGTTTTAACAAAACTAGCCCCATAGTTTTCCTTAAACATTTCTTAAGCTAATACGTGGTTTTGTTGAAATATTGATTCAAAAAAAAATTCTGATTAAAGGAAAGAGCGAAGTTGAAACGCAAAACATATTTTTGAAAAACTGTTTCGAACAAACGGACTCGCAGTATTTTCCTTCAGTTTTAGAATTATGAAAACCTAGAGCTTTAATGAAAACACAGAACCGATACAGCAAAACAAATCAGAACAGGAAAAATCTCAAGGGGCCGGCAGAAAATAAAAATATTCAATAACTAAATAAAATGATAAAATAAAATATTTAAATAAATAAATAATATAATAGTCGTTTAACGGCCATGAAATCAATGAGTCTTCAGACACAATTTTAACACTTTAAAAAACTCTAGAAAGCCTGGTTTTCAGTATAGCGCTAATGGCTCAGAATTCTATTTTGACTTACTCGACTTATGTCTCCTGCCGGGCGCTGCTCGGCGTAGAGAGTGATGCCTGCCTCCTCCATGCGCTTCGGTCTATGGCGAGTATTTGCTCTTCGCCCAGCCTGATGTTTGCCATTGACAGGAACTCGGACAGGCTGTCGGACAAATGTTTCCTCGATCGGCAGCGAGGTCACTTCCAGCCGCCTTTGATAGGGTTGAAGTCGTAGATCGTCTTTGCGGGTAGATGTTGTGGCATTCGAAGCAAGTGTTCGAGCCATCGTAAGGTTCAGTCGACTGCTCGAGTCGAAAACCAAGACTGCTTTGTGAGCTAGAGAAACTTCTCATTGCTGAAGAAGTCGGACCATCGTAGGCCATCGATCCTTCTCAGCCTCTTTGCATGAAGTACGTCGATTTTCTTGAGGGTTGCAGCTGATGCTTGCCATGTCTTAGCTCCGTAAAGCATCACAGAGCCGACTAGGACGTTGAAGATCCGCAATTTCGTTGTACGACTGATGTTCAGTTTTAGCCAAAGGTGACGGTTCGGTCTGCCCGTGACAGAAGACGATTTGGATAATCTCGCTTGTAGCTCAGGGAGAAGTGAACCATTTGAAGAAATTATGGAGCCCAGGTAGGTGAAGTCTTGAACAACTTCGATGCCGGTGGTGCTTTCCAGGCTAACTGAAGAGTTGACAGTAGGAGAAGACAGGTCTATGGCCATAATTTTAGTTTTGTTCCAGTTTATATGAGCCCTACTTTGGCAGCCTCTTCTCGTAGAACTCGAAGCGCTTCCAGCGGCTGCTCCATGGAGTACCCCAGAATGACCAAGTCATCGGCAAAATCAACATCTGTTGATGGCTCAATTTTCGAGTTTGAGCCCAAAGCAGAGACATGAAGTGGATTTTGTCATAATGTAATCTACGATGACATTAAAGAGCTTTGGGGCCACTAAACATCCTTGGCACACCCCTGTCGTGATTTTGAAAGAACGGGCTGAGCCGGCCATTTACTTATACACAGCTATCCGTCTCATGGTGCAGCGCCTTGAGAAGTCTGCAATATTTCTCGGGTGGGTCAGTCAACTCTAGAATCCGCCAAAGAGCTTCTCGATCGACTGAGTCAAATGCAGCACGGAAGTCGACGAAGGCAATAAATGCTTTCTGTCGGAACTTTGTGGTCTTCTCTACTATTTATCGAATCGTGAAAATCTGCTCGATGGTAGAATGGTCCGACATAAAGCCAGCTTGCTCCGGTCACCGGAATTTTCGAATGATATTACGACATCGATCCAGCAAGACCATTGAGAACAGTTTGCCAATGACTGACAGTAGGGTTATTCCCCGGTAGTTGGAGCAGTCGCTTCTTGAGCCTTTAATCTTCCATAATGGGATGATGACACCCTTACGCCAATCCTCGGGATTTATCTCTGTTTCCCAGATTGTAGAGAACAGAGTGTGGAGAAACAGGAGCATTGCAGACCTCAATATTTTAGCAGCTCTGAGCTTAAACCGTAGATACCAGCAGTCTTATTATTCTTTAGCTTTTTTACTATATAGCCGATTTCTGAGGGGCCTAAGATTTGGAGTGTTTCATTTGTTAGCCACGATTTCTTTAGGTAACTCCTCTTGCCAAGCACTAGTTGTGCTGTTTCGCTGGTCTGCGATTTAAAATGCTTCCAGAGATCTTCGCTGCTATTAAGTGAACCAAGGGGCCTGAAGCAATACGATATCTCAACACTGTACTTGTGGTGAATATCTGGCTCCATTTGTTTCCCAATATCTGCAGCGACAAGTTTTCTTTTCGATCGTTGCGCATGGAGGCAAAGCCGGAAATCGGCGCACACAAGCCTGTGGTCTGCGTTTCCAAGCTCTGCTCATTTGTAAGTTCTACAGTTCTTCACCAATGATCTCAAGCGCTTGGAAATAATGACGTAGTCAATCATCTTTGTGCGACCGTCGTTACTATAACACGTGTACTGGAGAACAGTTTTACGTTGGAAGTAGATGTTTGCGATGCAAAGGTCGTGAGATCGCCAGAGTTCAAGTAGGCAAAGCCCATTGTCGTTAAGAGGGTCGGGGGATACAGGACCAACTGTGCCGCGCCATACACTCATATAATCGCGCACCGTCACATTGAAGTCACCAAGGAGAACAGTTATATCATGGGGGGCACTGTCGCAAGGTATCTGGATAAAGCAGAGTAGAGATCCTCCTTAATCACATTACCAGAATCGTTGGACGGGGCATAGCATACGATGACAGTCATCTTGCCATGCTTGTGTCCAAAGCGGGCCTTCATTAATCTGTCAGATACAGCTTCGTCTAAAAGTAAGGCCTTTCTTGTAAGGCTATTTAGTGCAAGGCCAACGCCATTCCTTCTCGTGCTTAATCCAGACCAGAGTAATGAGTCAGTCACTGTTACCTATCCGCTTTTCTCCGCTTCCGGCAAGACGGGTTACTGTAAGACCCACAATCAACGCTTTATTCCTGCGAAGTTCTTCGGAGAGTAGGTTCTTTGGCGCAGGTGCATTCAGAGTCAAGACATTCCAGCTGGCTGTTCGTAGCCCCTTTGGTCGGTCTTTGGTAGGTCATAAGGTTTAGTCTGTCAGTCTTTCTGACGTCGTCAGCATGTCCGCTGACGCGCGACGGTCGAGATCTTAAAAGAGAATCTGGGTCCGAGGCTATGTTGTCACTTTTCGTAGCACTTAATTTTTGGGTGGAGGGTCACTTCCAATCTTTACATATCACGTACTCATCATCATTTCATCACCAAGTATGTTGCATAAACAACAAACATTAAGTTTTATTCGTCTTGAATTTCAATTTCGACCTTTACTCATCATTTACTCATCATGAAATATATTGCATAGACAACGAAGCATTAAGTTTTATTCGTCGCAAGTTTCCCTTTTGATCTTTACTCATTATGTACTCATCATCATCTCACTATCAAATATGGTGCATAAACAACGAAGTATTAAGTTTTATTCGTCTTAAGTTTCGCTTTCCATCTTTGCTCATCATCATCTCATCATCAAATATGTTGCATAAACAACGAAGTATTTAGTTTTATTCGTCCTAAGTTTAGCTTTCCATCTTTACTCACCATCATCTCACTATCAAATACGTTCCACAAACAAGGTATTAAGTTTTATTCGTCTTAAGTTTCGCTTTCCATCGTCACTCATCATCATCTCACTATCAAATATGTTGCATAAACAACAAAATATTAAGTTTTATTCGCCTGAAGTTTCGCTTTCCATCTTTACTCATCATCATCTCACTATCAAATATGTTGCATAAACAACGAAGTATTAAGTTTTATTCGTCTTAAGTTTCACTTTCGATCTTTACTCATCATCATCTCATCACCTAATACGTTGAGTAAGCAACGAAGCATTAAGTTTTATTAATCTTAAGTTCCACTTTCCATCTTTACTCATCACATATTCATCATCAAATATATTACATAAGCAACAAGAATTAAGTTTTATTCGTCTTAATTTTCACTTTCCATCTTTACTCATCCCATACTCATCATCAAATATGTTGCAAAACAATGAAGTAATAAGTTTTACTGGTCGTAACTTTCACTCTCGATCTTTACTTATCATGTACTCATCTTATCTTCAAATACGTTGCATAAACAATGAGGCAATGACAGAATGCCTGGAACATTTTTTTTTTAATAGACCACATGATAGTAAAAAAAAAAAAATGGTAAAAGGCATTTAGGGCTTAAGTGGCTTAAGCAAGTACTGCGGGTGAACAAAGACAGAATACCTTGACTAGTTTTTGTAAATAGCCCACAAGAAGGCAAAAAAACAAAAGTGGCAAGGACTTAGGGCTTAAGAGGCCTGAACAAGACGTTTGTCAAAGACCGAATACCCAAAATAGTTTTTATAAAAAGCAAAAAAGGAAGTAAAAAAAATATAAAAAATAGACAGACGCGGAAGACAAAGCGGAAGCTTTAAAAAATGAAGTACGGAGGAGGAGAATTTGCCATTGTTTAGTTTTGGTGTATTAGCCCTAAAAACGGCAGGAAAAGAACAGACGCCTCATATTAGGCTCGGTATAAACAATGATTTCATATTTTTGGAAATTACGAAGAGGCCAAAGCAGAAATTTCAAACAAGGTACGATGGAGAAGGAGCATTAGTCATTAAATCATTGTCAGATAGCTTGACAATGACCAAGTTTGTAGCAGTACCAATAAAAGGTTTTAACAGAATATTAATTAATAAAAGTTATGCTACTTCAGAGCTATTTCAGATCCCGCTTTACCTTTAGATGGGCTAGCTAATCTTTTACAGAGGTTAATAATGTATTGAAATGCAACCAAGGCGATATCCGGGGGGAGTAGGTTTTAACTCCCCAAGACTTCTATGTGATTGGTGAAAACGTAAGAAACACGCATATAAACAAAATTTTGATATATTTTTTGACATATTTATGAGCCCCCCGCCCCCCAAACAGAATCTTGGATAATACCTGTGACTAATATGGTTAGCATAATAGTTTAGTTACGTTTTGATTTTTTTATATTTAACCGAAATAAGAATCAGTACCAGTTCTAAAGTGAGCAAATCCTTTAAATCACGTAACTATTTTAAGCTAAGCATTACACAACAAATTTACATTTACTTTGAAAGTAAAATTAAATAGAAAAACAAACCTGTTAGTGGACTTTCATCAACGATTACTGTCCCTCTAAGGAGTAGTACATCACAGGGCATACCACACCCTGAAGGCGGGATTACAATTATATCACCGGGAACCAGTTTGTCCGACGTGATGTCATCGAAAGGTTCATTGGGCCGTACAACACAAACAGCCTCTGTACTTTCAACCATGTCTTTTATTTTACGCTGGTTCTGAAATTATTACTTTGATTCATCATTACAAGCAAATTAATTCAATTTTTACAGAAGACAGGGGAGACTCCTTCCTAGGGGGAACACCACTCCTTCTTAGATTAGTTCAAATCCTTTTCTTGAGGTAAATTGGAAAATAGTACTTAAAAAAAATTCAGATATTGTTATCATCTCCACACGAGAATATTGCTTGATTCAGCCCCCTCAAGAATACACAATGATAAAGGCCACTCTCTCCCGAAAAAGTTGGACCTAATGCACTTACAACTATCGAATAGGGTGGAGAAGTCAAAGGATTCTAAAAAGGTCAATCAAAATGCTTCTGTCAATAAAACTGCAGAGCAGAGAGGGAAAGGGGGTCTAGCCAGGGTTGTCACCTTTAATGATTTATCACTATTTCTAGTGATTTTTTACATTGCATAAACAAAAATCACTCAATTTGCACATAAATCCCTAGATTATTGAAGAAAATCACAAAATCAATAAGACACTCTCCTAAGTCTAGTGGATTTTTTTTTGTCACTGGGTGGCAACCCTAGTGCTAGCACGTCAGTAGTCAAACACGTAAGCAGGAACTTGTTGCGGAGGTTGAAGGTCAAAATCAAGCAAAAAAAACTTCAAAACAGACAAAATATGCACAAATATAGAAATGAAATCGCGAAAAATCCTTTGATTTCAGTTACGACAGGGGCTAAATGGCCATTTCCCTCATATAGCCTAAGGGCAAGGCAGGAGTTCCGCATCGTTTGAACTCGATCTTGAATCAAATATGTTTAAGTTACTTCCATTATAATCCATGACTTATTCGTTTAGCAACCCATAGAAGATGGTATTAGATTAAAGGAGGGTTGAACATTTTCCAGATATTTATTGTTTTTTCTTTCAATTTATTAATTTAGAAACTTCTTCAAAAATGAGTAAAGAGCTTAAATTGAAACTTAGAACATCAAAAATAAAGTCATATGATAATTCGAATTTCTATCTAACAGATATTACAATGGGTGCATGGAAGAATCAACAACCCGCAAAAAAAATCCGAAAGGTAGATGAAGAACCGAAAAAACAATCAGGACTACCGCCCCCTAAATCTTCTATATCCTTAGGCAAATTAATTACTGTTGTCTTTAACGGTAAAAAACAACAATAACCGTAACGGTAAAAACAACGATCCACAAAAAAAAATCTGAAAGGAAGATGAAGAATCGAGAAAACGATCAGGGGTATCACCCCCTAAATCTTCTATATCTTTAAGCAAAAATATTACCGTTATTTGTAACGGTAAAAAAAACTACGGTATGGATAAAAACAATGATCCGCAAAAAGAAAACATCCGAAAGGAAGATGAAGAACCGAAAAAACTATCAGGGCTACCGCCTCCTAAGTCTTCTACATCCTTAAGCAAAATAATTACCGTTGTCTTTAACAGAAACATAGCCGTTTTTTGGTGGGGGTAGATAGGCGAATAGCGAGAATTACCTTCTTGGAAGAGAGTAAGGACAGAAAATACTGCAAATTTACCACCTAAATAACAAATCTATCTTTCATACTTTTTTTCATTTATTTATGTACTTAGGAAACGGTTTTTATGTCTAAAATTCCCTGAATGATAATGTCTTTCGGAATGTGTTCGGTTTCGCCCAATAACGTTGCTAAGTATGTTGAAAAGGGCTGATACATCATGAAAGATCCATTTACATATTTATATATTTTATTATTATTTATATATTATACATATTTATATATTTTGCATAAGAAAAAACTGCATGTCACTATGTTTACGACAAATTAAATTAGTTTAGTAATTTTTTAATTTCTGGTACCTCCTGAAACATATCAAGTACGGACTTTTATGCAAATACATGTAAAAAAAAACTGTTTCAATTTTGTAATTTTTGCTCATCTTTTTCTTATTCTTATTTTAATATTAAATAAACCAAAAAGGTTAACACAAATTAATCGCAACACTCAAATAGTTTCTCACGAAGGTATTTAATGCTGCTAAGTGAAATCTGTCATCTGTAAGTGACATCTGTGACATCTGGACACCAAAGCGAAGAAATTCCTCAAACGACCTTGTTTATTCTGATAAATATCATATGGTATACGTATGCGTATGTTATAACCTTCAGAGTATACGATGATATATCCTTAAGATAACAATACGTATACGATGACATAGGAATGCTATATAGGCCTACGTATGGTATCACGTAGGGTGTGATAGCATACGTGAATAACAATGCTTGAACAACGTGATGTAACGTAAACCGTACGTGAACAATAATAAATCATCATCCTCTGCGTAAGGTCGTATCCAGGGGGAGGGGGTTAGGATATTTGCCCCCCCCCCCTATAAATAAAATATTTGTCCAAAGCCGTAAAAATGTAAAAAAAAATTAATATAAAGAAATTTTGATGCGTTTTTAAAATTTTTTGTACTCCTTTCCCCAACTTGAAAAATCCTTTTGTATCCCCCCCTGAAAAAAATTCTTCTGTACCCCCCGACAGAAAATATTGTATACGGCCATGCTTCTGCGTATGAAACTAGCCCAAAATTTAAGTTGTTTAGCCTATGCCAAATAAAATATACTTTTCTTTTTCTACTTATTAAAATTTATCATTCATTAACAGATTCATGCTTAAAACAAGTTTCAATTATTTACATAAATAAATTCCAAGTTCATTTTAAACCTCTCCACATTTAAACTTCTCTTTTTATTAAACCTCTCCAATTTACTTTAGACCTCTCCATACAAAATAAAAGTATAAGAATTCTTGATAATTCCCTTCATCGCCCTGCAAGACTTCAAAGTCTTTCAGAAACATTCTCTTCTTATTTCTTAATCTACTAAGTCTTCAGTCAACTTAAAGACTTGCAATTATAACTTTGGCATTATGATATCCAGTCTCCAGCAAATTACTTTATGATTCATATATGCTTGCCGCCCCTTCTCATTCTCTCGCTCATTTTATTCCATGTTCTCTCCTTGACTCTGGTCCACTGAATATGATTATCTTCTTATTTCTTAATCTATTAAGTCTTCAGTCAACTTAAAGACTTGCAATTATTACTTTGGCACTCCAGGAAATTAATTTATGATTCGTATATTCTTGCCGTCCCCCTCTCATTCTCTCGCTCCTACTTCGGTTCATCTTGAAACATACACACTCCTTCAGTAAGTTCTGAAAGAGCTAAATTTTCAATGAAATTTCAAATCCATTCTACAGCGAACAGGCTTAAATTAATAATAAATTTAAAAACCGACTATGCCATGTCTAGGTATATCACTGGCAACTGACAGGGTTATGCAGAATTTTTCCTTTACATCATCGCTCGCTTCGTTTGTGGGTGCTTAACAGGTCACCACAGACAGTTTAGCATGCTGGCTGGCAAACCTAGCGGTAAGAATTCTGAATAAAACTGGCTGCCACTTTAAAAGGGATACACTGGTTTTTCTCATCATTACAAGAGCAATTCCATGTTCTCTCTTTGACTCTGGTCCACTGAATATGATTCTGTGTCCACTTGTCAACTTTTCAAGGTCTGAACTAGGCCATCTTACCTCGGACAGGGTGAGGATGTCAAGATCGTGCTGACTCACTTCTTTCAAAACTTGTTCTGTCTCGTATAACTGGGACATTGCGTCATCAAAATACGATCGGATCCGAGGCTATTCTCAATGGAAGTTTCTATTGCTTAGCATTTAATACAGGAGTGGATCGCAAGCCCACAGCCCAATCCTCCCGCTATATCATGGCTTGAGACAGGCTACAGACGTAGGCGAGGTTAATTTCTAATATTAATTAAAAAAAAAGTAGGTTGATTTCAAACAGTAGGTTGTACGAAAAATGTGGTTTAATCCCGCTTTCTAGGGCTATAATAAAAGAAAGGTTGACATGGCTCGGGCACGTTCTGCGGATGAAGGATGACAGACTGCCGAAGATTGTCCTATTCGGCCAACCGTCTAGGGCTAAACGGAAAGGTCGTCCTCGTCTGGGGTGGAAGGATGTAATAAATAAAGATTTAAAGGAAATGGGAACTTCCTGGGAAGGTGTAAAGAGGAAGGCCTTGAATAGATTGGGTTGGAGGAGGAGCGTGCGTTGCTGTGTTGGCCTCAGGCGGCTTGGTGCTGCGAGGAATTATTAGCAGTAGTAGTATAAAAAAGAGTTAAAACCAGAAAATAAATTAATTGGTAATACCTGAATAGTTTCTAATATGGACACTAGGAGCCCCATTCCGGCCATAATAACAATCGCTCCAGCGAAATAATAGTACTCGATGACTATCCACACGAAGACAGAGAAAATTTGAAAGATGTAAAAGGGCTGAAAAAACTGCTTGGCAAACTGCTTACCAAAACTATCAACAGGAACATGAATGTAATTAGGACCATATAGCTTACGCCTAATAAAAAAATAAATGAACATTAATTATAATTGCCGGAGTTTTTCCTAACTGTCGAAATATTAGAATTGTAATCAAATCAAATTATGCCAAAAATTCAAATATTGATAAGCTGTGAACGAAGACTTCTTTTTTAAAATCTAGCTTCTAAAAATCAAAATATTGATATTTTGGTAAGAACGCTGGTTTCGATTTTAGAAGGAGAAACATGCAAAAGAAAAAGAAGAAATTTTTACCGAACTATGAAATTTACAAATTAGGAAAAACCAAACTATGAAAAAAGAAATATACCAAAATCATCAAAAGGAACATGAGTGTATTTAGGAGGACCATATAATTTATGTCTAATAAATAAAACGAATAGTTATTGCTGTCAAAGCTTCTTAATTGTCGAAAAATCCAACTGTCAGTTTTTTCATAATGAGAAGGAAAACTTATTCCTTTTATCATATTGTCATAAATAGCGTTTATAAACAACACGCAGAATCTCTGTTTACAAGCAAGTCTCTATGGTATTTTTTGTAAATACTTCGTTTTTATTTCAAATATTTAATTTTAAAATACAAGGTACATCTTTTATATTCTAACTACGGAATCACAAATTGAGGTGAGGCTCAGGCTGCAAAGGCCCATGACCTCCATAAAACCAGTGTAGTCTTATTTCGGGTGGCCTCACAAACTAAGTTGAGGCTCATGCCACGAAGACCCATGACCTCCATGACACCAGTGCGGTCTTACGGATGGAATCATAAACTGAGTTTAAGCTCAGGCCACAAAACCGCATAGCCTCCATGAAACCAGTGTGGTCTTAGCCTATTCGTGAGTTATAAGTATGTTAAAATTTCTCAAGTCTTTTTTATAGATTTCATCCATCGCCATGTTGTTTAGTCACGCCGTTGTGTAAAGAAGAAAACATACATTAAATTCCAAACAGTCAATGTTAATTTTGTGAATTTTTTTTAAGATTAGTCTGAAAACACTGGTCAGCACAAAAAAGTGGGTAGAACATTTTCACTCAAGTTTTGATTTTCTATCGATTGGTATACACATTTTCAGAAAAAAAAATCACTACAGTTATCAAAACTGCATACAGAAAATTACATTTTCAAAGGCTTATAACTCTGAAAATACTTATCAGTCCCAAAAAGTGAATAGGATGTTATCGCTTTAGTTTTGGAAAGCCCCGATGACAGTTTACTTACACTAAGTCCCTCCTACCCTTATAGGTGGGTAGCTCCCCCTACCCAGCAACAGTATATCATCAGCTTGACCTGTCCCTTGCCTGCAGCCAAAGCTCCTACAGCCAAGACCTTGCCAGCATTGTCTCCGTTTATAATTTAGGGACTTTGTAAAGGGGAAACCAGGGGGGTATGCAAAGACCAAGGGAAAGCTTGCAAAAACTAGAGGGAAACTTGTGAAGATCAGGGGGATGATTTCCTAAGTCCATATGATAAGCAAACTAAGACTCTATCTAAGAGTCTTAACAAAGTCCATATTTACTTTAAGTAGAAAGTTTATTGCAGAATGCCCTTAAACCTCTAAGTCCATATGATAAGCAAACATAGACTCTATCTAAGAGTCTTAACCAAGTCCATATTTACTTTAAGTAGAAAGTTTATTGCAGAATGCCCTTAAACCTCTAAGTCCATATGATAAGCAAACATAGACTCTATCAAAGAGTCTTAACAAAATCCATATTTACTTTAAGTAGAAAGTTTATTGCAGAATGCCCTTAAACCTCTAAGTCCATATGATAAGCAAACATAGACTCTATCTAAGAGTCTTAACAAAATCCATATTTACTTTAAGTAGAAAGTTTATTGCAGAATGCCCTTAAACCTCTAAGTCCATATGATAAGCAAACATAGACTCTATCTAAGAGTCTTAACCAAGTCCATATTTACTTTAAGTAGAAAGTTTATTGCAGAATGCCCTTAAACCTCTAAGTCCATATGATAAGCAAACATAGACTCTATCTAAGAGTCTTAACCAAGTCCATATTTACTTTAAGTAGAAAGTTTATTGCAGAATGCCCTTAAACCTCTAAGTCCATATGATAAGCAAACATAGACTCTATCTAAGAGTCTTAACAAAGTCCATATTTACTTTCAGTAGAAAGTTTATTGCAGAATGCCCTTAAACCTCTAAGTCCATATGATAAGCAAACATAGACTCTATCTAAGAGTCTTAACAAAGTCCATATTTACTTTAAGTAGAAAGTTTATTGCAGAATGCCCTTAAACCTCTAAGTCCATATGATAAGCAAACATAGACTCTATCTAAGAGTCTTAACAAAGTCCACATTTACTTTAAGTACAAAGTTTATTGCAGAATGTCCTTAAACGTCAGTTAGTTGCGTTAGTAATTACATCAGAAAATGGCAGCGAAAGATTAGTTCCAATAGAAATACTGAACTCCTTCAATTTTTCGAAAGAAGAAGAAGAATAAATGAAGAAGAGTAAAATGAATAGAGAAGAAGAGTAAATGAGTAGAGAAATAGTAAATGAATAGAGAAATAGAGGAAGAAGAGTAAATGAATAGAGAATAAGGGGACAAGAGCTCAATACACCTACCGTTTTAAAAAGCCTTACTGGGTAATTTTAAGTTAGCATTAAATAAAGAATATAGTTTATTTAAATAAATAAATGATAGTAAGCTTTTACAAAATTGCGCGCAAGCCGTACATCCAAACTCTTAAGATTAAACTTTAGAGCTTTTTTCAATCAACCAATAACGATTAACCAGGTAGTTCTTTCAAACTGACAGAGCATTATCCAGAAAAATCAGGAGGTTCAATTAGGTTGCCACAGTCTGGCGAAGTCCTGTTGTGCCACAGTGGATTGATGCATTGCTTTGCTTTGCAATAAGGGGCCCAGGGATCGATCCCCGCTACCGCAAAGTCGGGCGACAGGCTTACTACTATTTATCCCTGTAAAAATATCCCAGCAGCTTAACATTATCGCGGTCTCACAAAGATTTGCACTTTAGATTTAGTAACAAAAATACTATTTATCTACTGTAAAAATCCCTGTAAAAATATTTAACTACTATTTATCCCTGTAAAAATATCCCAGCAGCTTAAACCTTATCGCGGTTTCACCAAGATTTGCACTTTAGATTTAGTAACAAAAATACTATTTATCTACTGTAAAAATCCCTGTAAAAATATTTAATTACTATTTATCCCTGTAAAAATATCCCAGCAGCTTAAACGTTATCGCGGTCTCACAAAGATTGGCACTTTAGATTTAGTAACAAAAATGGACTCAGCATCCATAGATGTATTAAGTTTCTTCAACAAAATGCTCAAGGCGAAAAGTTGGTGTTTCTTGTGATGCACTTATTAAGCTTATGAAGGAAGTATAGCCTCTTAGACATAGCCTATTATCTGACTAAAACCTCGATAAAAAGAAAAGACTACCTTTTGTCTTGTTCTTCGTCACTTAGTCCATTTAACGCTGCATGGTAATAATTTAACGACAAGTTTCCATCGATTCCAGTGCAGAGTTCGAACTTCTCTGTCCGAGGACTATAGATGAATCTGTTTTTCTTGAAAAGAAAAAATCGAACACTTTCAGTATCTGCAAGAGAAGATATTGTATATTTTATTCCCATTCCTCTCTGATTTTCTCATTATGGTAATATTGGTAAGGAACAATGGTAAGGAATATGGTAAGATAAGGTATGGTACTATGGTAAGGAACACACTTTAGCCTATAGTAACCGAAAATTTATGAACACGTTTAAAAAAAAATGTCTAATTAACAAGAATCGCCGTTTGAAGGTGATTCAGGAGTGGTAGGCTAACTATTATTTCGACTAATCTTAATGATAAAAGTTCCTTACGCAAAGAAATTTGTGGAAAGGTAAAAAAAATAGCCTGAGAAATCTTCAGACTCTTCAATTCAGAAGACTCCATTATCATAGCCAATCACCTCATTTAGGAGGATTACAATCCCCTTTTTGAGCACATACGAAATAACTTTTTTGCAAGGGTTGTAATGATTTGTCCCCTTTATTCCTTCTTTATTTTTTTCCTTTCGTTGCAAGGGGGGGGGGGGCTGAAAAAAATTTCAGTACTTGTATAATAGACCCTCACCCACTCAAGTTGTTCATTCATTGACGCATTGTAGAACGATTTTTGTTCGTTAGTTTCTTTCAGCTTAGCGTGAGACAAGACAAGGAGACCGACAGAACAGATGAAAAAATATAATTTGGGCAATATATTTGCACAACGGAGGGGGGGGGAGTAAAGTATTTGAACAGTGCGAAGTTAGAAAACAATTCTTACTACATAATACGCAGAATAATTGTACGTAGTACATTAGGTATGCAGCCCTTCTATACTTGATCCCTACCCCCTAATGCGCAAATAGCCCAACTTTGTTTCTAAAGTAAATTTTCATCTTACTTTGGTATATTTAATTAGGCTTGAGTGTCAGAGAAACATATTAGAAGAATATTAGGAAGGAGGTACATCATACAAATGCCCAAATTTATATAAGAATTATAGAAATTAGTTTTTAGGTTTTTCTAATATGTTCTTAGTGAAAGTATAAGTACGTGCTTCTAGTAGGTAATTAAATAAATAAAAATACTTTTTTAACCGCAAGTAAGGAGCGACATTAAAAATTAAAACGAACAGAATTTTTTCCTTATATGAGAGGGGTTGTCCCCTCCGCAACGCCTCGCTCTTTACGCTAAAGTTTGACTCTTTCTAACAACTCTACTTTTTAAAACAATAAAAAACTTTAGCGCAAAGAGCGAGGCGCTGAGGAGGGGACAACCCCTCTCATATACGAATCATTTCTGTTCGTTTTAAGTTTTAATGTTGCTGCTTACTTGCAGTTAAAAAAACTTGTTTTTTTAAATTTAATTTCTGAACGTTTTTGAATTAATGCATGTTTTGATTTTGGCTCACCGCACATGAATAATTAAAACCAAATTTGTATATTAATTTTTTTTGCTAAACGGCTTTCTCATAGTTTTGATCGGGTGACTTTGATAAAAACAAAGGTGGGAGAGGAGGCCTAGTTGCCCTCAAATTTTTTGTTACTTAAAAATTCAACTAGATTTTTTTATTTTTGGTACGAACGTTTTTGTTAGTAATAAACATACGTACCTTACGAATTAACTTACGCAACGAAGTTCTATATTTATGTATTTTTAGCGTGTATATGAGGGGGTTTGCCCCCTCGTCAATAAACCGACTCTTTACACTAAAGCTTGAATTTTATCCCAGATCTTTAAGAATGACCCATGAATAACAAAGGCAGTAGATTTTAAAAAAAAAAACAATTTTTGACGAGAACGGCATCTTCACATATATGATAATATAATGCATCCATTTTTTGACAAGTGACTTCTCTCAGTTATTAAGTCATATTTGAGTCACTCCACTGCCTGATTCGCTGTGGATTGTTCTTTATTTTCATTAAATAAAAAAAAGTTTTTTTTTAACTGAAGGTAAGGAACGAGATTATAACTTACAACGAACAGAAATTACTCCATATGAAAGGGGCTGTTCCCTCCTTAACGCCCCGTTCTTTCCGCAAGTTTGACTCTTTCTCTCAAATCTACTTTTTAAAACAGTAAAATAATTTAGCGTAAAGAGTGGGGCGTAGAGGATGGAACAACCCCTTTCATATACAGAGTCATTTCTGTTCGATTTAAGTTTAAATCTCGCTCCTTATTTTTAGTTCCACATGATACTGATGAAATCTGTAATTGTTTTAGTTCATTCAGGTTTTTCGCAAAGAGTTAATATTTGTGATTTGGTAAATTTTATCACATTTAGTTTACCTACTGCTGCTAAGCAGAGGAATATATTAGCAAGTGTGTATTCTCCTGATGAGCCCTTGTGTTGGGTTGTTGCCTCTGAATTATTTGTCTTTATTGTTTGGTAAATGACGATTTATACTTATTGACGACACGACTGCCTGTCCATAAATTATTCTTTATGGTTGATTGTGTATGGCTATGCTGTTTGACCTATGTGATTGTATGGATGAGTAGGGTTAAGCGCTGGTCTATATTAATCACTAATTTAGGAACAGTCTTCCTTTTCTCTTTTTTTTATGCTGTTGCATTGGTGATTTCTCTTTTCGTTATATTAATTATTTTTTATGGCTAAATGGCTTTCTCATAGTTTTGATCGGACGATTCAGAAAAAAGAAGCGGAGGAGTAGACCTAGTTACCCTCCAATTTTTATGTTATTTAAAAGACAACTAGAACTTTTAATTTATTACGAACATTTTTATTAGTAAAAATATACGTAACTTCCGAATTAACTTTTGTAACGAACTTCTATATTCGTATGTTTTTGTTACGTATATGAGGGGGCTCACCCCCTCGTCAATACCTCGCTCTTTACACTAAATTTTAAATTTTGTCCCAGTTCCTTAAGAATGACCCCTGAATCACAAAGGCCGTAGAATAAAGAGTTGAAATTAATAAAATTACTTTAGCGCAAAGAGCGAGGTATTAGAAGGAAGTGAACCCCTCATGTACGTAATAATTTCTGTTCGCTTTAAGTTTTAATGGTGCTCCTTACTTTCAGTTGAAAAAACTTTTCATATTTATTTTTTCGTTTTTTTTTTAATAATTCTTTTTAAATAATAAAAAACATTTTTTTTAACTTTTTCATTGTTTTGCATTTTTTTTTAAAAATACTAAAAAATCCTGCGCCCCCTTCTTGGAAATTTTCTTCCTCCATGACAAATTCCTCCATGGAAAGTTCCAGCCGCATAACCCCCTCCCCTCAACCCCTTCCTCCAACCAAAAATATCCCCCTGAAAGCGTCTGTACACTTCCCAATAACCATTACTATGTGTAAACATTGGTCAAAGTTTGTAATTTGTAACTTGTAACAAAGACTGTGGGGGAGTAAGGCGTCTCCCAAAACATATTTATTAGGTTTTTCGACTATGCTGAATAAAATGGCTATCTTAATATTGCCATGTTAAGGGCACATGCTAGACTCCCACCAGCAGTCGCGGTCGGTCCCTAATTTTGACCGAACCGTAAAATACCAGTCAAACGGGTAGCTTTCAGAAAGTGTAGAAATAAATCTTTACTTCGGGATTCTAAAGTGACTTATGAAAACTAGTCTAGTACAGACGCTAAAGCGAAAATTACAGAAGGAATAAAATCTGATTTGAATTCGTTAGGTTAAAACTTAACAATCATTTATATTTGAGAAAATTAGGAAAAATCGGAGCCAAAATATTCAAATTGACAATCCAGTGTCAATATTGTATATCCAAAACTGCCACGAGTACTTTTATTATATTTATAGCAGCATGACGGAAAAATAAGAAAAAGGCTTAACATTTCCAACTGGAGATCCGGTAACATCTAATAGGAGAGAAAGAATTAGGGTATAACAGAAAAATTCGGCAAAAGAAAAAATAGCTGCGACTGCAAAGGCCGCAGCTTTGGACTGGCTGTGCACAAATACAACTAATTACCATCAACGATAATAATCCGTTTTTAACCCACTATAAACAGCAAGACAAAAGTGGAGTAAAAAATCACAAAAAAAAAAAACACAATTAACTAGAATAAAAGCATAAGATTTGAGCATAAAATGGGTGAAACTTTGAAATAGTTGACTCGGACAACTCTTCATGTAACAGGGCCAGGTTTGCCGTTATATGTGCAGCATAAAATTCTGCACAATTGTTCTATTGTGCAGAATTACATTCCTATTCATATAATATAAAGCAACCACGTGAAGAAATAGCCAATAGTCCCTCTGCAGATACTGTTAACTTAAAGAAGAAACTCCTAAGCATATATTATTTGATTACAAGAACTTGGAAGGCAAACAAGTCAATACTAATATAGAAATTACCAATACCAATTAAAATTAAATAAACAATAAAATATATAAGATATATAAGATATACATAAACACATAAAATATACAATAAAATACAATACAAATTAAGTGGGATCGAAAACAAACCCGCTCATTGAAGTAAAATCCCTAAAAAAAGGAATTATTTATTTATTTTTTTAGCCTTCTGATGGATTTAAACCTGCAGCGGCATATATGCGAGGAGCCTAAATTTAAAGCATATAGAGATAGATTTGTTGAAGCTCTTAAGTAAGTAAAGTAAAGTAAGACGGCACTAGACCCTTGAGGTTCAAACCGGCAGTGCTGATCTCCGTTTCATGGCCCTTCAGCCAGGAAGGGCAATGGGGGGCTGGGGGCCAACCATCCTGTGCTTTCACACACCCTTCCTGCATACCTACCCCAGATTCTCCAGTTACCCATTTGGATATGGTTCGACTCTGGCTGAGCTTAAGGAGTCACGCCACTGACCCCCGTCCCAAACCAAATAACTGGTCACAACTGGGATTGAACCTGTACCTCATGGGCAAAGAATTCTCACACCAGCGCGCCAACCACTTAGCCCAAGCCTTTACTGAGTGTTATTTAGCAAATTTATATTTGATTACCTGATTGTCTTATTCAAATATTGATTAATAATTTAGATGATTTAGATTTAGTAAGCATTGTTTATTATAGCAGTTGAAAAAATTCGTTACAACAACAACACCGTGTAAGACAATAGTAATATTAAATTGTATTGTAATATTAAATATTATTAAATATTAAGTAATATTAAATATTAAATTGTATTGCGCTTGAAGCCCATGGCAATACAAAACGAAAAAAAAAAGAAAATCACTTCTAAATAATTGACAGTACATAAATAAAGAAAAAACAAATCAGAATAACCTACTTCTATGTTCCATTGCCAGTCTGAGAAAAAGTCCAAAATATTTCACACTTGCAAAACCTTCATCACTCATTACATTCACCAGCCGTTTCTCATCAAACCAACACTCCATACACCTCATTTCACAACTCACTCGATTCTTCACACTCATATCTCATATGACCCACACTCTCATTCATGCTACAACACATCGGGCAAAGTAAGGACCATCTAAGGATTCTCATTCCAAGCGGTAAACAACTCTCCCTCAATTCAATAATATACTTCAATTCCTCCTTTATTGAGATTCTATATCCCAATATTTGATTGAGACAATATTTATTGTCATTTTAGTCGTCAAGCCATAGCCAAGCAATGTCTGCCTACGATAGCCTACCTAAAAAGAGGGCTAACAACAATACTGCCGAGCACATGAAACTTTCGGTACCTAACTGAGTACCAAAGTTTAGCAAAATAAGCAACCCAACCCAGCAGGAAGAAGGTTAAATGTTCTGACCTTGATTAAGAAAGTTTTATTTTGCGCTTTGATGTCATTTAACGACTACTTTTTTAGTGTTAGTCCTAGTAGTACTTTGAGGGCTTGCAAATTGGAGAGGATCAATTTTTAACATCAAGGCCTTACCTTCAAAACAGCCATCGGAAGAAGGTCGACAAAGTTGGCCATCATCTTTGCTAAAATAATTAAGGAAAATTCATAGCTATATTTAAAAGAAAAATAAAAACTCATAAAGAAAAAACATTCTGAAAACAAACTGGAAACAAACTCGAAGCCTTTTAATAATCAAGAGGAAAATTCAAAATGCAGAAAATAAATTATGAAAGGAAAGATTTTAAATAAGTTGTGAGAAACACTAGTTCCTAAAAATTAAATTACTTCCTCCCATAGGTTAAACTCCATAATCCAGGCATAGAAGGATGGCTCCTTGTGGTACGCCTGCCACTGCTGAATTGTAATTTTGGTTACATTCATAGTACTCATAACTTTTTTGTTTAAAAGCCCTTAATGTACGATTAAATTAGGAATACTGTTAGAAATCAAGCCAATGATTATTAATTCGACCAAAAATCTTGGAACAGTTGTCCATCACAATTGAAACAATTGTCAATTGCAGCAGAAGAGCGAACAAATAATGCAAACTATTTTCTTTCTCGGCTCGTTTAATATAAGAACAGCATTTTTGTTTTTTCCTTTCTGAAAATTATCAGGAATATTATTGCACTTCCAAATCGGGAACAGGCGGAGGGTTTCTTATAAGCAAGATGGCGAACCTCCAAATTCAAGGAATCCAAAATTTCAGTATATAAATTCTATATTAATATTTAAGAGGAAAATTAAAACATGAAATAAACAAATTATGAAAGGAAAGGTTATAAATACGTAGAGGAAAACACTAATCCCTAAAAATTTAATTGCTCCCTCCCATACGTTAAACTCCATTATCCACGCATAGGAGGATGGCTCCTCGTGGTACGCCTGCCACTGCTGAATTCATAGTTTGGTTGACCTCATAGTACTCGTAACTATTTTGTTTAAAAACCCTTAATGTACGATTAAATTAGGAATACTGTTAGGAATCAAGCCAATGCTTATTGGTCCGACCAATAATTTTGGAACAGCTGTCCATTTCAATCCTCAACTTCAGCAAAAGAGCAAACAAATTATGCAACTTATTTTCTTTTTCGGCTCGTTTAATATTAAAACAGGAATTTTGTTTTTCCTTTCTGAAAATTATCAGAAATATTATTGCACCTCCGAACCAGGAGGAGACGAAGTATTTTTTCTAAGTAAGAAGGCGGGCCTCCAAAATAAAGGAATCCAAAATATTAATATATAAACTTTATATTAATATTTAAGAGGAAAATTCAAAAACACAGTAAATAAATTATTAAAGGAAAGATTTTTTATATAAGTAGAGGGAAACACTAATCCCTAAAAATTTAGTTACTCCCTCCCATACATTAAACTCCATTATCGAGGCGTAGAAGGATGGCTCCTTGTGTGACGCCTGCCGGTGCTGAATTCAAAGTTTGATTGACTTCATAGTACTCGTGGCTTTTTCGTTTAAAAACCCTTAGTGTACAATTATATTAAGATTAGACTGCATAAAATTCATCATCTCCGGAGTAAAGTAAGAAAGCGGATCGCTAAGCAATAATAAATAATGGAAGAAATAAAACATTTCTTCCAAACCAGGCATATTCACAGGTTGGATGTGGTTCCAGGTCTACGCCCTTATCGAGACTTATATGATTTCTACATTTTCTCTATTTAATATAACTTTTCATTGAAAAAATTAAATATACTAAATATTGCGCAGGGTTTATAGATGAGAGTAAGTATTTCTTTTGTTATCAAACAGTTCGTGAAAGAACAGTAAGTAAGGAGCTAACCAGCTAAATAGTAACAGAAAGTTTAAAAACGGAATTTTGATACCAATAGATACATCGAAAGAATCGGATTTTTCTGCTCATTTTAAATATACGAGTTAAGACTATACATCAAGTTTAGTCTTATCCATCAAAAGTTACGATCCTAAGAAAATTTGCCTTATTTTCGAAAAAAAGGGGGAAACGCCCCTTAAAAGTCAGAGAATCTTATAAAATCACATTATCGGATTCAGCGTATCAGAGAACTCTACTGTAGAAGTTTCAAACTCCTATTTACAAAAATATTGAATTTTGTATTTTTTTCCAGAAGAAAAATCATGGATATGTGCTTATTTGTTTTTTTTTCAGGGGTGATCGTATCGACCAATTGGTCCTAGAATGTCTGCGAGAGCACTCATCCAAACGGAAATTAGAAATTCTAGTGCCTTTTTAAGTGACTAAAAAAATTGGAGAGCAACTAGGCCCCATCCCATGCTCATTTTTTCCCAAAGTCACCCGATCAAAATTTTGAGATAGCTATTTTGTTCAGCATAGTCGAAAAATCTAGTAACCATGTCTTAAAGGACGACTTAATCCCCCGCAGTCCCCGATGGAAGAGCAACAAGTTATGAACTTTGCCCATTGCTTTCATACAATATTGGTTATTGGGAAGTATATACACCTATTCAAGGGGGATTTTTTCTCATGGGGGGGTCGGAGAGGGGGGTTACGTGGGAGGACCTTTCCATGGAGGAATTTTTCATCGGGGAATAGGATTTCCACTAAGGAGGCTCTGGATTTCCCAGCATATTTAAAAAAAGAGAAATTAAATAAAAAAAACAAGTTTTTTCAACTAAAAATAAGGAGCAACATTAAACCTTAAAACGAACAGAAATTATTACGCTAATGAAAAGATTCGTTCTCTCCTTAATACCTCGCTCTTTACGCGTAAGTATTTTTAATAATTTCAAAAGAGCTATTTATTCTAATTAAACGGCCTTTGTGATTCAGAGGTCATTCTTAAATAACTGGAACAAAATTCAAGCTTTAGCGCAAAGAGCGAGGTATTGACGAGGGGGCGAACCCCTTATATACGTAATAAAAAAATTGGAATATAGAAGTTCGTTATGCAAGTTAATTTGTAAGTTACGTATATTTATCACTAATAAAAATGTTTGTAAATAAAACAATGTAACCAAAAATTGGAGAACAACGTGGCACCCTCCCCCGCCCCCTTTTCTCAAAATAGTCCGATCAAAACTTGGACAAAGCCATTTAGCAAAAAAAAATTAAAATTAATATACAATTTTCGTTTTAATTATTCATGTTCGGTGAGCCAAAATCTAAAACCTGCATTAATTAAAAAACGTTCAGAAACTAAATAAAAAACAAGTTTTTTTTAACTAAAAAGCAAAGAGCGACAATAAAAACTAAAACGAACAGAAATTGTTCCGTACATGAAAGGGACTGTCCCCTCTTCAACGCCCCACTCTTTACGCTAAAGTTTGAATCTCTCTCACAAATCTACTTTTTAAAACAATAAAAAACTTTAGAGTAAAGAGCGGGACGTTGAGGAGGGGACAGTCCCTTCTATATACAGAATAATTTCTGCTCGTTTAAAGTTTTAATGTCGCTCCTTACTTTCAGTCAAAAAAAATTTTTTTATTTAATAAATCCAATAGGATAAGGCTAGGTTCGGAGACACCGGTAAAACCAGAAAATAATATAGCTTACGGACTTCATTTAAATAACTGTAAAAATTAAAATAGGAACTGTTCATAGACAAACGTAGATTATATTTTTAATTTTGAACTTTCTTTTGGTAGCCAAGATCATATTTTTGAAAATCCAAACCATTATGTTTTATTTGACGAAACAATTCTAATTAGCATAGACCTAGGAATCAAACAAAATGTCCGCGAGGCAATCGAAATCAAACGAAACTTAAATAATAGTACATCCCTAAATAGAGACTTGGGTGAATACACACTCGACCCTATGTACACAAATTTAATTATAGAAAATAATCTAATTCAAAATAAAACAAAAATAAGAACCAATAAAAACAAGCCCAATCCCAAAAGAACTACAAGATTAGCTGCAGAGAAGGCAAACATCGCGACAAGAAACTATTCCAATTTTTAATAAATACAGTTAGTGAAATGAATGAAGCTTTTTAGCTTGTAAGATGTTAGCTTTTATCACACAGTCTTGGCTGAACTTTTCGTTAAGAAGTAATGATGCCTAGGCTATTTAAAAAAACAGATTTTAACCAAGAACTTTTATTGTAACTGTATTATTGTTTATTATTTTCTTTGCTGAAGACGGCCCTTAGATATAGGGCCGAAATATTCAAATAGGTTATGTTCGTTCACTGTCTTGGGAAAAAAAGGCCTAATTATTCTCTCTTATGTATTTGTAATAGCAGTTAATGGAGGCAACTGGCTAATGGTATACATGACTATTAATTGAACATATATGATGAACATATATATATATTTATATATATATATATATATATATATATATATATATATATATATATATATATTCGACCCAATAGTCAAACTCCGTTACAAAATAAACTTTTACCCCCTAAAGTACGAGCTAATCATCACGCCAACTCATTTGTGCCTTTCTTCACATCGATTTTACACACTGATCGATTTCTTCACATCGATTTTTACACTCAGATTACACACTGAGCCGCAGTGCCCCTCATCCCTGGCTGAATGACGCTGCCTCTTATATTTATATTTTTGTTTTGAGATTTCTAGTATACAACATTGAAAGTACCGATTAAACCAGGCAAGCCCCTCCCCCTAAAATTAAGTTTATGGGCGCCCATGTCTATTTTAAATGTTTTAAATATCTATCTAGAGGTCAACACAGCTGCGGATGATCCTCTTCCATCCCAATCTATTCAAAGCTTTCCCCTTTTCTCCCTCCCAAGAAGTCCCAATTTCCTTTAAATCCTTCCTTACCTCTTCACACCACAATTGGAGATGACCTACTTTTCGTTTGGTCCTAGATGGATGGCCTAAAGGAATAATCTCTGGATATCTGTCATCTTTCATTCGCGACTAGTGTCGTAGTCATCTCAACCTTTCACTCATTATAGCCCAAGAAAGGGAGACAGAACCACATTTTCGTACAGCTTACTGTTTAAAATACAGTAAGTCAAATGGATGCCCAAAAATATTTGTTAACCATTACTCTATAAAAATCTAACGAATCCTCCTCTGCTTTCCGTTTAAATGAAGGAGCTCCTTCCATAGGAGCGAGGAGAGTAGGCATCGGCGCACTGAACAGTCGCGTGGAACGACAATCCCATGCAAAAGACAAATATATGTAGATGCATACATGGCGCCACCAGAGTACAAATGTGCTCGAGTTCAATTCCCATGAAGGCTATTATTTATAATTTTTTTAGATCTGTCTTGGGCAACACCATTATTCTTTATCTGGTACCAAAATAAAGATGCAATAAGGAAAATTACATACCTTAGTGTAGAAATCTGCTTTACAAAATAACGCTTGGACTTTTTTCCAGAACATTCCTAAGGAAAAAATAATAATAAGCTAACAGGGTTAGTCTTATCTTATAAAATAGGAAGAAATTACAATACAAATTTTCTCCCAGTCCTACACATTTTTATCCTAGTCGTTTCCTCTTCCTTCTCTAAGGATAATCTTCTCTTCACCTTCCCTTCTTTTCTAAAAATAACCTTCTCCTCAACGTCCCGCTCTTTACGCTAAAGTTTGACTCTTTCTCACAACTCTACTTTTTGAAACAATAGAAAACTTTAGCGTAAAGAGCGAGACGCTGAGGACGGGACAACCCCTTTCATATACGGAATGATTTCTGTTCGTTTTAAGTTTTAATATTGCTCCTTACTAGGGAGTTAAAAAAAAAACTTGTTTTCATTCGATTCAATTCTAAACGTTATTGAATTAATGGATGTTTTGATTTTGGTTCACCGCACATGAATAATTAAAACGATATTTGCATATTAATCTTTTTGGGCTAAATGACTTTCTCATATTTTTGATCGGACGATTTTGATAGAAAAAGGGGTAGGAGAGGACGCCTAGTTGGACTCCAATTTTTGGTAACTTAAAAAGACAACTAGAACTTTTTATTTTTTTTTATGAATGCTTTTATTAGTAATAAATATACGTAACTTATGAATTAGCTTACGTACCCAATTTCTACATTTGCACATTTTTATTACGTATTTTAGGGGGTTCGCCCCCCCCCCCGTCAATACCTCGCTCTTTACACTAAACCTTTAATTTTGTCTCAATTCTTTAAGAATGACCCCTGAATCACCAAGGCCGTAGAATTAATGGTTGAAATTACTAAAAATACTTTAGCGTAAAGAGTGAGGTATTGAAGAGGACACAAACCCCCTTATAAACATAATAATTTCTGTTCGTTTTAAGTTTTAATGCTGCTCCTTACTTCCAGTTGAAAAAACTTTTTTTTCTCATTGTTTTTTTTTTTAATAATGCTAGAAAATCCTGCACCCTTTCATGGAAATTCTCTTCCCTCGTGATAAATTCATCCATAGGAAGATCCTCCCACGCAATCCCCTCTTCCAGCCTGAAAAGTCCTTCTGAAAACGTCTGTACACTTCGCAATAACCATTACTATACGTTAACGATGGTCAAATTTTGTAATTTGCAGCCCCTCCCCCGGGGACTGTGGGAGATTAAGTCGTCCCCAAAGACATAGTTCTTAGTTTTTTGACTATGCTGAACAAAATGACTATCCCAAAATTTTGATCCAGTGACTTTGGGAAAAAATGAGCGTGGGAGGGGGCCTAGGGGCCCTCCAATTTCTTGATCAATTAAAAAGAGCATTAGAACTTTTATTTTCAGTTAGAATGAGCCCTTGCACGACATTCTAGGACGACTTGGTCGATACGATCACTCCTCGGGGAAAGCTCCTTACTACAGTTCGTCAACACGATCTGCCTGATACCTGGAATAATACCAACGCAGGAGGGAATGGAGTGATTAGAACCACCATGGAAAAAGTCTGGACCTATATTAAAACTTTAAACGTACAGAAACAAAGTCATATAGATAGACAGATAGATAGATAAGTGTATTTTAAAGCCACATATACAGTCACGGACACAGTACAATAACATAAACGAACGACACAAATAAGTTCATAATAATAAGTTCAATTTAGAACAAACTAAAATTAATTAAGAATAGAAAAAAAAACACCACAAATTGTGCTAAATAAATTTTATGCAATTCACGTATATAATAACTATATACATGTATAATGCACATATTATAAATTGGCAAATTATAATGCATATAACATATTAATTATATGCATATTATAAAGTATATATCAATTGCGTTAAAATATGTAATTTATAATAAGTTATAAGAAAAGGTAGAAATAAACTTACGCATATCAATATTCTGTTTGCATAGTGCAGATGACAGGGGACGCTTGTGCAAAATAAGTAGAACCATTTCCACCAATAAAAAACGAGGCCAGCCGTACCAGCAGTAGCACAAATAATCACCCCGGCTCCAATCAAACGAGGTAGGGAAGTTTTATATCCTTCTATTTCCTGGAATGAGAAACCCAGAGAGTAATTGAATATAGGCCCATAAGATACTACTACTGTTACTTCTAAACACTCAACGCATCGCCAAGCCGCCTGAGGCCAACTCAGCTACGTACGCTCCTTCTCCATCCCAACTATTCAAACCCCCCCCCTTTATACCCTCCCAGAAAGTTCACATTTCCCTTAAGTTTTTTCCGACATTCTCCCACCCAGTCGCGGACGAACTGCTTTTTGTTTAGCCCCAGACGGTTTGCCGAAAAGAAAAATCTTTCGAAATCTATCATCCTTCATCCGCAGAACGTGCCCAAACCATCTCAAACTTTCTCTCATTAACCTAATTAATTTTTTCATCCGGATTGAACCATACTTTTCGTACAGTCTGCTGTTTGAAATACTGTCAGTCAGCCGGCAATTCTCTCTGGAAAACATCAAGCAAATCTTCCTCCGTTTTTCAAGGCGCCCATGCTTCAGTATAATACTTGACCACTATCGTCACTAAAGCTTCCGATATTCTAATCCTGGTTCGCAGGATTATCTTCCTACTCTTCCGAACTCATCTTAAACTGAAAAAAAACACCCTACACCCCACTACACCCTCGGCTACTCTACTTTTAACATTTTCAAAGCGCCCACCGTCTTTAATTACCTTAAAAGACGATGCAGTGTGTTGGGTAACGAAAAGATCGATTAAGTAGATAGATTCACTTATTTTGGTAGTAGGTTATTATCGCTCCTTACTACAGTTCGTTACCACGAACTGTTTGATAACCTACTACCAAAATAAGTGAATCTATCTACTTAATCGATTTTTTCGTTACCCAACACACTGCATCGTCTTTTAAGGTAATTAAATAAAAAAAAAATTAGTTTTTTAACTTAAAGTATGGAGTGACATTAAAACTTAAAACGAACAGAAATTACTCCGTATATGAAATGGGTTGTCCCCTCCGCAATCCCTCGCTCTTTACGCTAAAGCTTTTAATTGTTTTAAAAAGTAGAATTGTGGCAAAGAGTCAAACTTTAGCGTAAAGAGCGAGGGACTGCGGAGGGGACAACCCATTTCATATACGGAGTAATTTCTGTTCGTTTTAAGTTTTAACGTCACTCCTTACTTTCAGTTAAAAAAACTAGTTTTTTTTTATTTAATTTCTGAAGCTTTTTGAATTAATGCATATTTGATTTTGGCTATCCGCACATAAATTATTAAAATAAAATTTGTATATTAATTCTTTTTTGGCTAAACGGCTTTCTCTTAGTTTTGATCAGACGATTTTGAGAAATAAGGGGTGGGGAAGGAGGCCTAATTGCCCTCCAATTTTTCGGTTACTTAAAAAGGCAACTAGAACTTTTAATTTTTAAAGAACGTTTTTATTAGTAAAAAGTATAGGTAACTTAAGAATTAACTTACGTAAAAAACTTTTATATTCTTATATTTTTATTGTGTATACGAGGGGGTTTGTACCCTCGTTAATACCTCGCTCTTTACACTAAATCGTAAGTTTTGTCCCAATTCTTTAAGAATGACCCCTGAATCAGAAAGACCGTAGAATAAATAGTTGAAATTACTAAAAATACATTAGCATAAAGAGCGAGGTATTTATCTCCTCCTAAATACCTCGCTCTTTATGCTAAAGTATTTTTAGAACTCTTCATATGCATAATAATCTCTGTTCGTTTTAAGTTTCAATGCTACTCCTTACTTTCAATTGAAAAAGTTTTCATGTTTATTTTTTTATTTTTTTTTTAAAGTAATGCTAGAGAATCCTGCGCCCTTTTCATTGATTTTTTCTTCCCCCATGACATATTCCTTCAAGGAAAGATCCTCCCACGTAGCCCCCTTCCCTCAACCCCACCCCCCAAACCAAAAAAAATCCTTCTGAAAGCGTCTGTACACTTCCCAATAACCATTACTGTATGTAAACACTGGTCAAAGTTTGTAACTTACAGCCCCTCCCCCAGGGATTGTGGGGGAGTAAGTCATGCCTAAAGACATAGTTGGTTTTCGACTATGCGGAACAAAATGGCTATCTCAAAATTTTGATCCGTTGACTTTGGGAAAAAAATGAGCGTGTGAGGGGGCCTAGGTGCCCTCCAATTTTTTTGGTCACTTAAAAAGGGCACTAGAACTTTTTATTTCCGTTAGAATGAGCCCTCTTGCGACATTCTAGGACCACTTGGTCGATACGATGAACCCTGGGGAAAAGAAAGAAAAAACAACAAATAAACACGCACCCGTGATTTGTCTTCTGGCAAAAAATACGAAATTCCACACTTTTGTAGATAGGAGCTTGAAATTTTTGCTATAGGGTTCTCTGATACGCCGAATGCGATGGTGTGATTTTCGTTAAGATTCTAGGACTTTTCGGGGGTGCTTCCGCCTATTTTCCAAAATAAGGCAAATTTTCTCAGGCTCGTAACTTTTGATGACAAAAACTAAATTTGATGAAACTTATATATTTAGAATCAGCATGAAAATTCAATTCTTTTGATGTATCTTTTAGCATCAAAATTCCCTTTTTTAGAGTTTCGTTTACTAATGAGCCGGGTCGCTCCTTCGAACTGTTTGAAACCAAACACCAGTAAAGCAGCAAAATGCGCATATAAATTTTAACAACTACATTTGAAAAATGTACTTGTTCAGGTTATTAAAATAAAACAATACAAATTAACATATACTAAAAAATTTCTTAAACCAATTATTCTCAAGGGAAATTTCATCGCTTTATGCCAAGGTGTGATGTAGAATTCGCCTCAATGGTACCAAATGCATTTCTTTTATATCCTAAAAAAAAAAACATGTGTAGTATTTCTTTATCTGTTGAAAAAAACGGTTGCTCAGACAAACCTGACATTGATATATGAGGGATGAGCTTCACCACAATATTAGTTTAAAAGAAACATGTATAATAATACCATAATTTCAATTTAGCAAGTTATTATGACATCATTATTACAGTTATGGGTAGCCTACGATTACAATTACAGTGGCCATTGGCGTCAATTCACAAAAACCGGGGGGGGGGGGGCAAAATGCATTTTTGAATACCTAGGGGTAGCAGATTAGTTATTTTTCCATTTTTTTATGAAAAAAAAGAAGGCAGTTTCCAATAAAAATACTCCCAAAAAGGTGTTTTCAAAAATTCAGGAGGGCACACACACCCCTGTCCCCTTAATCAATGACGATGGCAATTGCAAAAGAATACCATTTCAATTACACCTATTAGTTTTAGGCACAAGAATAAGAAAAAGTAAACTTTTATTTACATATTCTTCTTTTCCAATGTTAATCCTGTTTTGGCAACCATCATCTGACTCTTTATTGGAGCTTTTGCTAAATTCACCTTCTTCAATTGGAACAAACTCTGCAATTATTAAAAAAATACTCAAATAAATATAAAATATTAACAAACATAAACAAATGCACTTATCACTCTTAAAACACAACTTAGCTATAGCTTGCTCTCTACGCTAAAGTTGGTAGTTTTGTTCCGATTATTTAAAAATGACTCCTGAAACACAAGGGCCGTTGAATTAGAATAATAAACTGTTTTAAAAGTTCTAAAAAAAAAATTAGCAGAAAGAGCGAGTTATTGAGGAGGGGCAGACCCCTCATAAACGCAATAATTTATGTCCATTTTAAGTTTTAATGTTGCTCCTTACTTTCAGTTGAAAAAAACTAGTTTTCTGAATTTCATTCCAAATCATTTTTAAAAAATGCCGGGAAATCCAGCCACCCCTCTATGAAAAATTCCTCCCACATAGCCCCCTTTCCCAACCGGAAACCCTCCCCCCCCCCGCCAAAAAAATGTCTCAATACTTCCCAATAATCCATACCATATGAAAACAATGGAACATCCTTAATAGTGAATGCAGCTCAACTTAGACCAAACTAATTAACAAACGTGACCAAACTAACGGTCCAGCCTCAGCTGTGGCTCATATATATGATGACCCCTTTCAACAAAGAGACTTGATATTCCTGTAGACTAATGGGAGAAAATTCAGAACACAATCATATTAATATACTATATTAATATAGTTATTAACATATAGTTATAACATATATCTTAACATCTTAACATATATCTTAACATATCGTAAGTTATATATTATAAGTTATAGTTAAGTTATATGTTAAGTTATATCGTTTATATGTTAAGCTCTGAATTTTCTTTCTCCTAACTTGACCCATTTCAAATATAACACAATTGAACAGTTATTGGTTACATAGCTTGTGGTTTGATAGTTCAAACATGTTTTTATTTAATTACGTCAGCTTTGACCCATTCTTGCCTAATTTATTCTATTTCTAAGAGAGTAAAAGTCCTTTAACAAGAATATTAGGTTTTTTCAAGAATTGTTTTAAGGGAGGGGGAGATAGAAGTTATAAAGATCAAATTCTTTTATAATGTAAAGTTCAAGCTCTGGATCCATTTGTGAAAGTTCCCCCCCCCCCCCTAACTCAACCCATTTGAAAGCTAGGAAAATTGAGCAATTATGATTTATGTAGCTTGTTGTTGTATACTTCAGAACACATTCCAAAACACATTCCCTTCAGTACACAATTCCCAGGGCTCTAAATCCTTTCTCTTTTTTTTTACATAGGAATTAGACAGAAAAACTACATAGAAAAATACACCATTCAATGCCCTGTCCAAGTCTAATAATAGTTTTGTATAATATCATTAGTATTTAACATCACAATTGTCCCAACCTCCTCATCCTTAATTTTAAGATATAGACCTATGCTACATAAAGTTTGTTGATTTTGCTGGTTTCTGTTATTATTACTTTTTCATTATTATTGTTTTTTATCAATAGTTGAGTTGTAATCTCAATTTTGTAAAAAAAAAATTAGCAAACTTTTATATTTAGGCTAGGGCTATATCCTGGCATTAAGGAGGAGACTGGGGAATCATTACAATAGCAGTGATTATTATATTTGGAGAGTTCTTTGAAGAGAGAGTCAAATGGTATAGGTATCACTTATTATGGCACTTGGTATCTACCAATTGACATATAGCGATCGCAAATTCTGTCGGTTGGTCGGTCTGTCTGTCTGTCCCGGTTTTGCTAGTTTAGGCACTTCCAGGTAAGCTAGGACGGTGAAATTTGGCAGGCGTATCAGGAACCAGACCAGATTAAATTAGAAATTGTAATTTCCCCGATTCGATCATCTGGGGGTGGAGAGTGGGGGGACGGCAAATCGGAAAAACTAGAAAAAATGGGGTATTTTTAACTTGCGAACGGATCTTAATGAAATTTGATGTTTGGAAGGATATCGTGTCTCAGAGCTCTTATTTGATCCCGACCGGATCTGGTGACATTTGGGGGAGTTGGGGGGGGGCTAAAATTTTGGAAAACGCATAGAGTGGAGGGATTGGGATGAAACTTGGTGGAAAAAATAAGCACAAGTCCTAGATACGTGATTGAAATAACTGGAACGGATCCGCTCTCTTCGGGGGAGCTGGGGGGGAGGAGGGTTAATCTG
This sequence comes from Artemia franciscana, assembly GCF_032884065.1. NCBI lineage: Eukaryota > Metazoa > Arthropoda > Branchiopoda > Anostraca > Artemiidae > Artemia > Artemia franciscana. The sequence goes on from NC_088881.1 coordinate 31,239,930, forward strand.
AAAAATTAGAAAAAAGAGGTATTTTTAACTTACGAAGGAGTGATCGGATCTTAATGAAATTTGATGTTTGGAAGGATATCGTGTCTCAGAACTCTTTTTCTAAATCCCAACTGGATCCGGTGACATTGGGGGGAGTTGGGGGGGACCAAAAATCTTGAAAAAACGCTTAGAGTGGAGGGATCGGGATGAAACTTGATGGGCAAAATAAGCAGAAGTCCTGGATACGTGATTGACATAAAGAGAACGGATCCACTCTCTTTGGGAGAGTTGGGGCGGGGTTAATTCTGAAAAATGAGGAAAAATTATGTATTTTTAACTTATAAAGGAGTGATCGGATCTTAATAATATTTCATATTTAGAAGAACCTCGTAACTCAGATATCTTATTTTAAATTCCGACTGGATCGTGTCACTGGGGGGAGGGGGAACCAGAAATCTTGGGAAATGCTTAAAGCGGAGAGATCAGGGTGAAACTTGGTGGGAACAATAAGTACAAGTCCAAGATACGTGACTGACATAACCGGACCGGATCCGCTCTCTTTGGTGGAGTTGGGAGGGGAGGAGTAATTCGAAAAATTAGAAAAATGAGGTATTTGAAACTTACGAACAGATCTTAATGAAATTTGATATTTAGAAGGATCTTGTGCTTTAGATCTCTCATTTTAAATTCCAATCAGATCCGGTGACATTAGGGGGAGTTGGGGGAGGAAACCAGAATTCTTGGAAAACATGAAAATCGAGGTATCTTCGAATGGGCGATTGGATCTTAATGAAACTTGATACGTAGAATAATCTTATGTCTCACAGGCTCCATTTTCAGTTCGAATCAGATCCAGGAACATAAAGGGATGGAGGGGGCAAACAGAAATCTTGGAAATCGGAAATCTTGGAAAACGCTTACAGCAGAGAGATCGGGATGAAACTTGATGGAAGAATAAGCACAAGTTATAGACACGTGATTGACATAATTGGAACGGATCCGTTCTCTTTGGGGGGAGCTGGGAGTTGTTAATTTGGAAACCAATTTATTTTTAACTTAAGAACAGGTGACCAGACCTTATTGAAATTTGATATTTAGAAGTAACCCATGTCTCAGAGCTCTTATTTGAAATCCCAACCAGATCTGTTGACGTTGGTGGAGTTGGAGGGGGAAACCGGAAATCTTGGAAAACACTTAGAGTGGAGAGGTCGGAATGAAACTTGGTGGGTAGAATAGGCAAATGTCGTAGATATGTGATTGACGTAACCGGATTGGATCCGCTCTCTTTGGGGGAGTTAGGGGGTGGGGTTCAGTGGTTTGGCGCTTCTGGGCGTACTTGGATGATGAAAATTGGTATGCGTGTCAGGGAGCTGCACAAATTGACTTGATAAAGTCGTTTTCCCCAATTCAACCATCTAGGGGGGGGGGCTGAAGGGAGAGGAAAAATTAGAAAAATTGAGGTATTTTTAACTTATGAGTGGATTCTTGGATCTTAATGAATTTTGATATTTAGAAGGACGTCGTGACTCAGACCTCTTATTTTAAATCTCCACTGGCATTAAGCCTCTGATTTTCCTTTTAAATCAATCTGTTGATTCTTAGAATTTTGCAAGAGCTCATACCATATGAGCTTTTGGCTCTTGGCTCTTCCTACCTCGTCACAAGTGTCATATGAGCTCTTAGCTCTTGTTTTATATCTGTTTTGTGTGCATCAAAATCAATGGCAAAATAGCTAAAAGTCCTAAGATAAAAATTCTAGATAAGGTTTTTCTGCTATCTTGGAGTAATTCAGTTAAGTGAGTAAGACTTTCAGGAATTTCCGCCAAACCTAGAATACAACCACGGAAGGTCTTATGAGGGGTATCTACCACCTACCCCTTCCGTCTAGAACGGTACCAGCCTTTGATGAGCTTGGACAAACTTTATGTTACAAAAAAAAATCTTCATAGACAGATTTGCCGTAAACAAGACAAAAAATTCATCCCTATAGTTTTCCTAAATCGTTATTAATAAGATTTTAAAAAACTTGAAAAAAAGAACTTGTGCTTCTAAACCGAAATTCATGGCAAAATTATGGAGAAAAATCATTTCTTCCAAAGTTCAGACTTTTATACAATTTTCTGAGCCTAGAAACAGGGGAGGAGGATAGATGCGTACTTGAAAACATCTTCCAGAGGCCTATTTTTGTATCTGAATTCATTTTCAAAAATTTATTTTTCTAACACAACTATTTATTAAATTTGGCAATGGTTATATAATATAATATAGGCTATGTATACCCCCCCCCCCAAAAAAAAACACACAACCTTGTATTTTCCTGAAATGCATCTGAGAGAAATTTGGAGATAGCCATTTTTTTTCATAGAAACTTAAAAAAAGACTCACTCAATTAGTTACTGAAAGGGCTAGTGCCCATTTTAACAGTCGAAAGTCATTGGAGGGCAACTAACCCCCTCTCACGCCCACCATTTTCCCAAACACATCCAATAAAAATTTTGAGGTACCCATTTTGCTCAACATAGTTGAAAGGTTAAGAAATTATGTAATTGAGGAAGACAACCCCCTCCCCCTACAACCCTCAGGGCAAGGGTTTTAAGTTATGCCCTGGGGGCGTATAAGGTATATACAGAAAGGGTGATCGTATAAACTTCTGACAGGGCTCATTGGATTAGTAGTTAGAAGTTCTAGTGCCTTTTTTAAGTTTCAGAGTGATTGGAGGGTGGATTTCCCTTCACACCTCATATTTTCCCGAAATACATCAGATAGAAATTTTGATATGACCATTGTTGTCATAGAAACTTGAAAAGAGCTCATTCGATTGGAAACTGAAAGGACTAGTTTCCATTTTAATAATCGAAAGTGATTTGAGGACAACTAACCCTTCCTCCCACGCCCACCATTTCCCCAAACCCATTCAATCAACATTTTCAGATAGCAATTTTGTTCAACGTAATTGAAAAGTCTGGAAATTATGTCTTTGGAGATGAAGATCCGTCCTCAGCCCTCTGGGCAAGGGTTGTAAGTTATACCCAGGCGCAAATAAGGTATAAATGGAAACGGTGATTGTATAAACTTCAGAGGGGACTCATTGGATTGATAATCAGAAGTTCCGGTGTCCTTTTAAGATTCAGAGTGATCAGAGGGCGGACCCCCCCCCCACAACTCATATTTTCCTGATATGCATCTGATAGAAATTTGAGATGGCCATTTGTAGTCGTAAAAACTTCGAAAAGAGCTCATTCTACTGGAAATTGAAAGGAATAGTGCCCTTTTTATAGGCAAAAGTAGTTGGAGGGCAAATAACCCCCTCCCACATCCAACATTTCCCCAAACATACCCAATCAAAATTTTGAGATAGCTATTTTGTTCAACGTAATTGAAAGGTTCAGAAATTCCGTCTTTGAGGATAAATATACTCCCCCCCACAGCCCTCAGGGCAAGGGTTGTAAGTTATGCCTTTGGGGCATGTAAGGTTTATATAGAAAGGGTGGTCATATCAAAATTGGAGGGAGCTCATTGGATGGTAATCAGATGTTCTAGTGTCCTTTTTAAGATTGAGGGTGATCAAAGGGTGGTTACCCCCTCCCCCTCCAAACCTCATATTTTCCAGAAATGCATCTGATACGAATTTTGAGATGGCCGTTTATTGTTGTAGAAGTTTCGAGAAAGATTCATTCCATTGTAAACTAAAAATAGTGCCCTTTTTATTGGTAAAAAGTGATTGTAGGTTAACGAGCCCCCCCCCCCCCCACACCCATCAATTCCCAAACCTCAATAAATCAGAATTTTGAGATATCTATTTTGTTCAGTGTAGTTGAAAGGTCTTGAAATTATGTCTTTGACAACCATACCCTTTCAAGACCAGAACATAATTTGCACTTTACTGAAAAAAAAATGGCTGTGGATTGTCAGTTTAGATAACTTCGTATATGTGTATATGTATATACTGTATATGTGTTCGAAATATCCAGTTAAATAATTTTATATTTCACTGTCAATAAAAAGGTATCATCCCTATTTTGAACTGTTTTACTATTGTCAGTTTAGTACACATATACTAATATATATTCCTCAAAGTTTAAAAGAAAATTGTGTTTATTGAAGCTAAAAATTTTAAACATTCTAAATATAATTAAGAGTCAACTTTTGAGAGTCAAAAGTGAATGGAGGGGTGTCAACCCCCCCCCCCCAAGCTGATCGCTCCCCAAAACATATCCAATCAAAATTTTAAGAGAGCATTATTGTTCGATAATGCTCCTTAATAGTTGTTGTACTGTTTGGTGTACAAACATCTAAAACTATTCTTAGACAAATCCACCAGAATTATCTACTAAAATGCCTAAAACATATAGGATAGTTTTCTCGGCCACTCGAAACGCCCACGTTTCCGTAAAACACTACCTGTATCCTTACCATGACTTCTAGTAACTTGATCGTAGTTAGAAGACTCACCTTCTTACATTCTTGAAAAGTTTTTTTTTTCAACTGCGAAATAAAAACCCTGCACCTTGTTTATTCTGCTTTTTGCATCGTCACTACTTTCACCATGCTGACTAATTCGATAATGTCCGATAAGAGATTCGATAATTCGATGTTTGTTCGATAATTCGATAGAATGATGATTGTTCGATAATTCGATAATGTTCGATTAAGAGAGCACATTTTGTTTGGCATTATTGACAGGTTCATTATTGGGGATGTCAACCTCCACACAATCTTCAGAACAAGGGCTTTAAGTTAGGCAATTTGTTCAAATTGAAAATTTGAACTAAATCAAAAGTGATTATGTGCATGCACATTATCAAAAGAATGTATCTCAAGAGTTGATTTGGGTATTAATTTGAAACTTTCAGAGAATACTTAAAGGGGAAGATCACATCACAAAAAGGCAATGTGTGCATACTACTACTAATGCTACTGTTACTGCTACATTTACTGCTACTACTTCTATTGCAACTACTTGTAGGGCTAAGAGCTACAAGATTAAAACTTCAAGAAGTATATAAACATACAGATTATCAAAAGGACATATCATCTATGTCACTGCAATGGCTAATTGCAATAAGTTGAGACTTCCAGGACTTTATGAGAGGGATGCTCAATTTACTAAAAGGCAATAGGTCACTGCTACTAATAATACTTCAGTTATGCAATATTATTACTAGTAATATGAATACTCCTACTATTCCAACTATGGCTAAGAACGTGAAGGTGTAGTTTTCAAGAAATTCTAAGGGGGAAGACAAACTCATTCAGAGCACACCCTCTGTATGCAGGTTGTCAAAAGGGTGTAACAGCAATATTTTAGGACAGATAGGTGTTTGAAGTGGAAACTAACAGGGTGTGTTGTGAAGGGTTAAACTATACAAAAGAAAATATTTGCATCCTAATCCTTCTGCTTCTACTCAAACTACTATTACTGTTTCTTTTATTATTATTGCTACCTCTGTTACTGCAACTGCCACTAAAGCATAGGCTACTACAGTTAATTCTACAGCTACGAATACTACTTCTGCTATTAAAACTAAGGATATTAATATGGGATGCCGCTGTGAGCACTATAAATAGCTGACCCTTGTCATCCCAGTTTTTAGCTTTTTTTTTGCTAGGTGGTAGCGTCATCTATATACAACATCCATACATTAACCTAGATGGCGCTCGCGTCGTAGACCATCTGGAAAGTTTAGCTCTATTTGTGTGTGAGATCAAATCAAACACCCTAAGAAGTTCATATTCTGCTGAATGCAGTTGTTCACAGACTAATAATCGGTGTGATGACCAACCAATCAGGTATCAGCAGTTTGATGAAAACGCTCATTAAAATTAGACCCTATCCATTTTCACCATTAGTGCCATCCACCTTCATCCGTTTGAACGAACTTGGACTGCTGAAGGCTCCACCAGGACCTGTTACTCTGTATGGACAGAAAAAAAGAAGGCGACGCGGGAAAAGAGCTGGAATACGAATTAAAACTAGACAAAGAGAGCACCCCAGTAAAGCAATTGAGACAATTGTCTCTGCCAGAACACCAAATTACCGACAACAAAAAGACAGGTTCTATATTGAAGTAAAAATTTTGAACCAGAAACCTCTCCCCTCCCTTTCAAGATACGAAGCAGACCCGTGCCCTGAAAGCTCTAGGCTACCCCTATCAACTCTGTCTCCCGTCGCATAATATGCAAAGAAGCATTTTCCCACATTCCTGCTTTGTAACACACGTTCTCTTTGCAATAAAATAGATGAAATCGATGTCGTATTAAGGCAGAACAATGTTTCTGTCGCAGCCATAACAGAAACTTGGAACCTGACTGAAGTGACAGGAAGGCTCACTGGTTATGCCCTATACCTCAGAACAAGACAAGCTCTTGGTGACCAGAGACTAGGCGGTGGAGTAGCCCTTTACGTACGCGAAGATATCCCAATGAAGGAGCTACGTGAACTTGAAAGCACTGAACATGAGGCTGTGTGGGTTTGGTGCAAACCATCGGCCATGCCGCGTGCTTACTCATGCATTATCTTTGCTTCAATCTACTACCCTGAAAGTGTTAAAAACCGCCGTGATCTTGTCACATACCTCCAAAAGACTGTCGACCACCTTCGTGCTTTCTATGGAAATCCTGCTATTGTTCTGCTGGGGACTTTAACCAAACCAAGAAAAGCTGGCTAGCATCATGCCTTTCCCTCAAGCAGGCTATAAATTTTCCAACACATGAATCTGGCAGCATACTTGATTTAATCCTGACCAACTGTGAGACATATTACCAAACCCCTGAATCCCTTGGGCCGCTTGCCTGTTCTGATCATAACGTTGTGCTCTGGTCAGCTGCCTCTTCAATACCCAAGCCTAAAATTAAGCGTGTCAAGTATCGTCCGCTTACTGATTCAGCAATTTGCACCTATGGTCGATGGATAGCTACTTACCCTTTTCCAGAAGTGTATGGAGACAAAAGCCTCGATAAAAAATGCCAACTGTTCAACGAAGTTCTCCATGCCAAATACCTCGAGTTTTTTCCTGAAAAGACTTTCACTAGATGTGAAAGTGATAAACCCTGGATAACCCCCCAAATCAAGAAACTAATCCGAAAAAAGTGCAAGCTTTTCCAAGAAGGAGATTTGCAAAATGCGAAAAAATTGCGAAATCATATTACCTCTCTCACGAGAAATGCGAAGAAAGATTACGGGCGTGAGAAATTTTCGGACAGTCTTAGGCACACTAATCCCAGGAAATGGCACAGAGCAGTCAAGCAAATCACTGGCAAGTCCATTCATAACAGCATAAAAATAAGCCACCCTGACGGAACTTACACAACTGCTGATGAGGTTAATGAATATTTCACCTGCATCTGGACCTCATTTCCTTCTCCCACACAAGCCCAGAAGTCTGAAATACTTGACTCCTATGCAGATGAAGGTGAAGTTGTTATCGATGAGATGACAACCTATAAGACACTGATGAAGGTGAAAGTAAACTGTTCAGCTTATCCAGACGAACTTCCACCCAAACTGATTCGAGAATGCGCCCCTTTCATTGCGAAACCACTCTCAGTGGTGATAAACCTTTGCTTTCGTATAGGGATCTTTCCAGCTGTTTGGAAGAAAGCTTACGTTAGAGTAATTCCGAAGGTTACCAACCCTAAGAGCTGTGACGAACTTAGACCTATTTCGCAAACACCATGCCTGGCGAAAGTGGCCGAGACCTTTATCATGAGGGTCTTACTTGATCAAATCCAGGGATCTATCGACCAGAGACAATACAGCGGACTGAAACAGTGTACCTAGTGAGGATGTATGATAGTCTCCTTAAGTGGGTCGAAAAAGGTCACAGTTTTGTAGACCTTGGTGCCATTGATTTCCAAAAGGCATTTGATCTAATCAATCATATTGTAGCTGCCCTTAATCTCAAGCTAATGGGGGCTAAGAAAAAGACTCTTACACTCGTGTTGGACTTTCTCAGTCAGAGGATGCATTGTGTGTTTGCTCTCTACAAAGGTGACACCAATTCCGAATGGTCCTCATCCACCTGTGGAGCCCCTCAGGGCACTAAGCTTGCAGCTATTGTATTCTTGTCTGTAATTAACTTCCTCATAGCTGACTATGACGACCGCTACAAGTTCGTGGATGATCTTAGTATAAAACGAAATATTTAGTATAAAACGGAGTTGTGACGCCAGAGTTCAGTTCAAATTTTTTCAGTGTTTTCACAAAAGAGTGCGCGGAGCTAAATCTTGAGATTAATGTGAACAAGTCGAAGATAGTGCGCTTTAACCCGCTAAAAAGTGATATTATGGAGCCAAATGTTCCATTCCCTCTAGCAAACAGTATCAAGATCCTTGGAGTTACTTTTTCCAATGACTTCAGCTTTGCCACACATGTTGAAAACGTGGTTAAAAGTGCAAACGCTAGTCTACAGACTTTAAACGGTATGCATAGGTTCAGTGCAAACACAGAGAGTATTAAGTATGCATACATAGCGTATGTCTGTCCCATTCCGGAATATGTGTGTCCTGTTTGGGTGCCTTCAGCACTGAGAACAGTGTATCTTTGTCAGGAGCTTGAACCAGTTCAGAAGCGAGCGGTATCGATCATCTTGGGCCGCCTCAACATCCCCTATGAAAAGGCTCTGGAAGTGCTAGGACTGCCGTCACTCCAAAACCAGTACGAAACTCTGATAATGAGTTTTGGAAAGTACTTGCTTTCTAAATCTCAGCACTGTGACATTCTACCTGATCAACCTCTACCATCAAGAACGAGAAAGCAAGATAAGTTAGTTCCCGTTAAAGCAAGAACAAACCGATATGGTAATTTTTTAGTCCTGGTTTTTGTCAAAATGTATAATAAGAGTTAATATTTATAGTTTTATTTATATTTACAAGTGTAGCTTGATTTTGTATATGTTGAAAAAAAAACACAAATCAGTGACAGCTGTCAAGTTTTTGCTATTAAACCTGTCTACTACTACTACTACTACTAAATGCAATAAATTTGGAATATATAGAGACTGTATGGAGCTAAATCAAACACACCATGCTCACACAGTTTGTCAAGCAGACACATCAGAAATAGTTCAGGAATGGTTGAGTATATGTATTAAGCTAAAATTTTTAGTGTATCTTGAAGGGGAGGTTGAAGATACCAAAGGTATCTTCTGCCCATACTGCTACTAATCCTACAACAACTATTGCTACTGTGCAAGCTAAAGGTATTAAAGAGACACTTTTAAAGAATATTAAGGTGGATCGTCCCAACAAGTTAACAAGTTTGCTTCTAGGATCTTTATTATTATTGGTGTTATGTGTTTTTTTTTGAATTAATTGAATTGAAAATTGAATTGAACTAAATTAAGAAAAAAAATGAGCATGTGGACTTTCAAAAAGGTGACAAAGCAATACCAGAAGAATAACATATCATCTGTTTAGACATTTAAGGGGAAGTTTTGGGGGATTTTGAACTAGCCAGAAGGCACTATATGTATACTATTAATGCTACAACTTCAGTTAATTAACTAATGATGCTAAAAGAATTAAGATGAAGCTTTAGGGAATGTTTAAGAGTTCTAATTAAAGGAAAAAACTGTAGGCATGCAGGTTTTCAAAAGGACATATAAGCACTATCATAGGCAGCACCACTTTATAATAACTAGACATATCATTAAAACTTTTAAGGGAGCTAATTCAAAATTAGAAGTTCTGGTGCCCTTTTAAGAATAACAAGAGATTGGAGGGGAGGCAGCCCTTCTCTCAAGCCCCTTCATTTTTCAAATACATACAGTCAAAACTTCGAGATATCCACAGGTTTCAGCATAGTAGAATGGTCAAGCAACTATGTCTTTAGGGATATTAGGCATGCCAGCCCCCCACAATTATACAGCTGGCCCATTATGCTTTGAAACTAAATGTTCACCTTGGCAATATATTGAGAATGACCAGGGGTGACAGGTTGAAACTTTTGAGTATACTACTATTGCTAATTCTGCTCTTACAATTTAAATAAATAAAAAGAATGTAAGTGTATACAGGTTGTCAAAAAGCATAGATAGAACCTTTTGGGAGTTATATTAACTTTCATTTTTCATGACAACTTTAGAAGCTATAAAATTAAATTGAAAATACTGTTTGTTTCAGGATAAACAATTGTTGATAAAGTTCTCCAACATACAAATAGCAACCAATGTTATGGATTCTTATGGATAAAACTGAAAAGATATAAAATATTATTTTCCCATGAAGAATATAATGTCAATAAAAAAATAAACATAAATTAATTTAAAAACTTTTTCCCAAAACAAGTTATTCCAAGAAAAGTAAAGAGCTCCATTAAGCCAAGTAAAGTTCATTTTTGATGTAAATGAAAGTTAAATTTGGATTCAGGATGTAATTCTGACCAGAGAGGTAAGTTTTAAATTTACCCCCTGCCCCCTGATGTGCAAATATACACCCTGGACTGGTGTTTATAGGGGTAGGAGTTAAGCTCATTTCCAAAGTAAATGAACAATAAATTTGGACTCAGGATGTGATTCTGACTATAGAAGTTTTTTTTTTCTTAGCTACCTCAACAATATGTTAATATGAACCTTACCCCTCTTTTGTTTGACTTTATACTGCTTTATAGCATTAAAATATACTGTATATAATAGTATACAGCATAAGAAGTATTATAGTATACAGTATACTATAGTATACTGACAATATATCCTTAGTATATAAAGGATTTATAATAAAAAGTTATAAGAAGCAATCTGCATGATTTTATTCATGTTTGCTCTATAATTGTGAGAGGCATAAAAAGTTATTCTGTATGAATTTATTTATGTTTGTTCTATAATAGAATGAAGCATAAAAGTCATCTGTATGGCTCTTTTAATGTTTGCTCTATAATAGAATCAGATATACAAAGTCTTCTGGATCATCTTTTTATCATTATAAATAATAAGAGAACCAGAGATATTCTTTTTAGTTCTACTATACTGCTTTATCTATAGTAGTAAATGACAAAATTTGATCCTTAAAAGATAAAGGATCTATAATGAAATAAGGTATAAAAAGTGATCTACATGACTTTATTCATGTTTGCTCTACAATAGTTTAAGGTATAAAAAGTCATTTTGTATGACTTTATTTATGTATGCTGTGTAATAGAATGAGGTATAAAAGTCACCTGTATGACTTTATTATGTTTATTCTATAATAGGCTTAGAATAAACATAAATGAAGTTATACAGATGACCTTTATACCTCATCAAATTATAGAATTATAACATATACCATTATAGAGCAAACATGAATAAAGTCATGCAAATTACTTCTTAATACCTCCTTCTGTTATAGAACAAAAATAGATAAATTTATGACAGTTAATATAACTGACTTACCAATAAAGTGAACACACTACTTGATACCTTTTTTTATGGTCTTTATGAAAATAATAATTGCTTCTACTGCAAATTCAAATTTAAGCACTTTTTAACCTAGCCTAAACTAACGTTATTATAAATTATTTTAGCAGTGAGAAAATGTACCATTATTTTTTTTTTTTTTTTTTTTTTTTTAAATGACCAAGAGAAGAGGGCACTGAGAAAACCTAGCATCATTTTGTCAAAAACAAGCAATAACTCATATTGTTAATTAAAAATTCTTCATTTTTAAGAGCTCAAAAAGTGCTTAAATGTGAATTTGCAGTAGAAACAATTATTATTTTCGTAAAGACCATAAAAAAGGCATCAAGTGGTATGTTCACTTTATTGGTAAGTTAGTTATATGAACTGTCAGGATTTTACCCAAACATAAATAAAGTTGTGCAGATACAGATGACTTTTTTACCTCATTCTTCTATATAATAAACATATATAGTCATATAGATGACTTTTCTACCTCATTCTATTATAGAACACATGTAAATAAAGTCACACATAATTACTTTTTATGCCTCACACTATTATAGAGCAAACATGAATAAAGTCAAACAGATGACTTTTTAACCTCATTCTAGCTTATAATAGAATGAGATATAAAAAGTTATTTGTATGACTTTATTCAGATTTTTGACCTACAAATAAAGTGAACATACTGCTAGATGCCATTTTTAATTCTCTATTTGAATATAATAATAATTATTTTCCCATCAAATTCAGCTGTAAGCCATCTTGGACCCTTGAAATAATATTTTCTTTCTATGTTTTTTGGGTATGAAAAGAGTTAAAACATTGGTTTTAAACTTTCTACTTATTTAATGGTTAAATTTTTATTAAAGTTATATAATCTGTAAGCATTGATTTGTCATAATTAAGTTGGATAAAAAAAATTCTAAACAATTTCCCCATTTTTCTATCGGTTGACTTTGATATTTTTCAACATAGCCTATAGGTGAAATGACAGTTTTTAAGGGGCCTAACAGGATATGAAGAAAGTATGACATGATTGTTTTGAATTTTATTTATGTCAACTTAATCTCAACAAGTCAATGTTTATGAAATAGGCCTAGCCTATATAACTTTTACTAAATGGATTAAAAATGGAACAGTAAGTTTGAAACAAATGTTTTCCCTCATTATCATATCCAAAAAATAAAAAGAAATTATAGTAAAATTCTAGTTGAGTGACTTCTGGCTATCTCAGAAAGGGGTTAGGTTAGGAAAATGAAACTTTCAGGGATGAGTCTAAAGGCTAAAGTATATCCTGGGAAGGTATTTTGAGGTCCTTATCTATACCCCTTCCCCCTGCTCTATATAATGCAGCTTTTTGTGCATTACAGCTTATATTTTGGTCAAATTTGATCCTATATCACTATAAAAGTGTAAATCCTTGCTTACCTTAGAAAAAGTCAACTTTTCACTGTTTTTTAAGCTATTATATTCCATAATTATAACATCCACCTTTGAACAACAATTATTATCTTTTATGGTATAGTTCAGACTGGAATTTAGGCATTTAAATGAACACCATGTTTTGAAATGTCTTATCAAATGCCTTTAAAAAGGGGTAACAGAATGTCAAACTTAAGGGAGCTTCTAACTCAAAATTATGATTAGGTGCTATGATGTGGTACCCAATCATAGCACTGTCAATTACAGGAGGGACAAGGGAACCGCCCATACTCCCCCTCTAGATTTGTTTTTATATTTTCATTGAAAATGCCTTTATTTGTATTTCCTTTGAAAAAGAACAACAAATCCCCCCTGCTATATTTTTAAAATGCATTTTACACCCCTCTAAATTTTGTGATTTGACACTGTCTAAGACAGGACCTCTCAATTCAACAAACACAAAGAAGACTTATGAACAACTTACAGATTTGTTACCAGTCTTTAATGATATTTCCATCATTATAAATTTTTCACAAATATATTAAAAATAAAAATGCTAAATTTCTCTATGTCCCATGAGCTTTAAGAGTCAGAGAAACATAAAGATAGCAGATTGTAATATAGACAATGAAATAGATCTTATATTGACAAGAAACTAATATGAACATTCAAGTGAAACTTAAAACTAAAAAAATTACTAAAAACAGAAATTTGGCTACTCTAATTTTCCTCTCTTCCCTAACTGTAAAAGTCTCAAGCTTGTTGCATTGTTCCTGCTTTACTTTAAATGATATATATTACAAATATATTTAATTTTTTTAAACTTCGAGTTAATATGTTCTAAGACTGCACTGGATATACATGATGTGTGAAACCACAAAAGGAAAGGTGTTTTCCAAGATTTCTGGTTTCCAAGACTTATGATCCCCCCTCCAAACCCCTATGTCCCTGGATCTGATTCAAATTAAAAAATGAAGCATCTGAGACATTAGATCTTTCTATATATCAAGTTTAATTAATATCTGACCACCCATTAGCAAGATAAAGATACCTCAATTTTCACATCTTCCAAGATTTCTGGTTTCCCTCTCCAACTCCCCTCAATGTTGCTGGATCTGGTTGGGATTTAAAATAAGAGCTCTGAAGCACAAGATCCTTCTAAATATCAAATTTCATTAAGATCTGATCACCTATTTGTAAGTTACAAAAATGCATTTTTTCTAATTTTTCCAAATTACCCCCCCCCCCCCTAACCCCCCCAAAGAGAGTGGATCCAGTTCAGCTATGTCAGTAGAGTATCATGAACTTGTGCTTATTCTTCCCACCAACCTTCATCCTGATCTCCTCACTCTAAGCATTTTCTAAGATTTCTGGTCCCCTCCCAACTCTCCCTAATGACACTGGATCCAATCTGAATTTAAACTAAGAGAGCTGAGTTATGAGGTTCTTCTAAATATCATATTTCATTAAGATTCAATCACTCCTTCAACCTCATTTTTTTTAATTTTCAGAATGAACCCTCCCCCCCCCCCCCAAGAGAGTGTATCCATTATGGTTATGTTAATCATGTATTTAGGACTTGTGCTTATAGATGTTATTGACACACATATAACATAGAAACTAACAAACTGTACCCAATTGGGTAAAATTCTAGTCCATTGACTTCTTGCTATCTTGGAAAGTTGTTGGGCTAGTGAATTGAAACTTTCAGGGATGTGTCTACAGGCTAAAGTATATCTCGGGAAGTTATTTTTAGGTCCCTAACTATACCCCTTCCCCCTCTTCTATATAACGCAGCTTTTTGTGCATTACAGCTTATATTTTGGTCAAATTTGATCCTATATTACTATTAAAAGTGTAAATCCTTGCTTACCTTAGAAAAATTCAACTTTCACTGTTTTTTAAGCTACTATATTCCATAATCAGATCACAAGCATTGAAAAACAATTATTACCTTTTATGGTATAGTTAAGACTGGAATGTAGGCATTTAAACGAACCCTCTTGTCAAGTTTAGATAACAATGTTTTGAAGTGTTTTATCTAAGCCTTTAAACAGGTTAATTTAAGGGGTTTCTCACTCCAAATTATGATTAAGTGCAGGTTATCCTTAGCAATTCTTCTAGTAATTATTTAAGCAATATAATTTTTTTTATGTTAATCTATGGAAACTTTCAATATTTATTTATCAAAGAAGAGGCTTTTTTAATTTTTGTTTAATTGATGTAATATAGAATGTGCCAGCTATATGTGATTACTATGGTGCTACAACAGGGCAGTTGCCCAAACAAAAACTTCAACAACTTCATTATTCAAGAATTAGTTTTTATAATATGGCAACCCTGCAAGTCTTCTGTTCTTTCTTAGTTAATTTTTTTTTTCTCTTATTGGCTTTTCAGGTTTGTTTTTATTTATTCAAATTTCTTGTGTGTTCAAGGGCATATGCAAGTTTTTGTTGGGGGGAGGAGGGGTGAAAAAAAGTACTAAACGTGGAACGATTTGTTTATATGTATTTTGTTACCTTTTACGAGTTGAAAAAATTTGGGGTGGGGTTGAAACTTGGTAGCCAACCCCCTGGGTACGGCTTTGGTAGTTTCTATGTTTAAGTGTATCAATAACATCTACCTTTTAAATCATAATGGCGTAGAGAAAGTCCATTTTTTCAAGAAGGCTCAATAGCAATTTTTAAAAACCTGAAGAGAGGCAAAACAGAAATCTGAGACCAGTGGCGTCAATTACAAGAGGGACAAGGGAATCACCCCATACTCTCCCTCTAGATTTTTTTAAAATACTTTCATTGAAAATGCCTTTATTTGTGTTTTCTTTGAAAAAGAACGACAGATTCCCCCCCCCCGCTATATTTTCAAAATGCATTTTACACCTCTCTAAATTTTGTGATTTGACACTGTCTTAGACAGGACCTCTCAATTCAACAAACACAAAGAAGACTTACAAACATCTTACGGATTTGTTAGCAATTGTGAACGATATTTCCATCATTATAAATTTTTCACAGATATATTAAAAATAAGAATGCTAAAATACCTTATAACTTCATCAAAAGCTCCTTTCAGATCCAGGAAAGCTGTTCTGGCTCCCTGGGGAATTGCTATGTCACTCGTAATTACCTTTCCATGTGTCATCCAGTATTCAAAAGAGTAATTAATGTAGAGTCCATATATTGAGAAGACGGTTTATTTTAATGGCAATGTAAATATGTGGGAGGTTGTGAGGAAATTAACACAATCTTTTCCCTTTAAATTCAAATTGGTTAGGAAAAACCAAGCCATATCCAGGAGGGCTAGAGGGTATGAACCCCCGTCCAAAACCTTTCTCTGACTCGTAAAAACGTAACAAAGTGAATATAAACAAGTCTCATGCGTTTCAGTTTTTTTTTTAAATTCCTCAAAAATATCTTTAATACCCTTTCCCCCTAAAAATTTCCTGGTTACCACCCTATGAAAAAGATTTAGAAATGTGAAAAATACCAGTTTTAAAATTTTAAGGGGTGTGTAACATTTCTAAATATTCTATATTGGTAAAACGCCAACGACTGGGAGAAGGGGTTGTTGGAACACAAATATTCAATCAACAAAGTCATAGTTTGCACCAAAGGCCCAAGAATCTTGATTCTGCCTTGGCCCAACATGTGCACGATAACCCTCACCACTTCATTTTGTTTGAAAACACTTCATTATTCGGAGGTCCTTGTCGAAATATTTGCTTGATTTTCGTCTTCATAATTTGCTACTGGCTGACAAAATTCTCATTTTCTAAAGTATTAGATTTTTTCCATTAATTATATCTTTTCCTTTCCTGGTTTCTCATGAAAAATTGAGCTTTAAATATTATTAAATAGAAAAAACAAGTTTTTTTTTTAACTGAAAGTAAGGAGTAACATTAAAACTTAAAACAAACAGAAATTACTTTGTATATGAAAGGGGCTGCTTCCTCATAAACGCCCCGCTCTTTACACTAAAGTTTTTTACTGTTTTAAAAAGAAGAGTTGAGAGAAAGAGTCTAACTTTAGTGTAAAGAGTGGGGCGTTTATGAGGAAGCAGCCCCTTTCATATACGAAGTAATTTCTATTCGTTTTAAGTTTCAATGTTGCTCCTTACTTTCAGTTGAAAAAAAACTTGTTTTTTCTATTTAATAATATTTAAAGCTCAATTTTTCGTGAGAAACCATTAAAATTTTAAAACTGGTATTTTTCACATTTCTAAATCTTTTTCATAGGGTGGTAACCAGGAAATTTTTAGGGGGAAAGGGTATTAAAGATATTTTTGAGGAATTAAAAAAAAACTGAAACGCATGAGACTTGTTTATATTCACTTTGTTATGTTTTTATGAGTCGGAGAAAGGTTTCAGACAGGGGTTCATACCCTCTAGCCCTCCTGGATTTGGCTTGGTTTTTCATAACCAATTTGAATTTAAAGGAAAAAGATTGTATTAATTTCCTCACAACCTCCCACATATTTACCTTGCCATTAAAATGAATGGTCTTCTCAATATATGGACTCTACATTAATTACTCTTTTGAATACTGGATGACACATGGAAAGGTAATTACAAGTGACATAGCAATTCCCCAGGGAGCCGGAACAGCTTTCCTGGATCTGAAAGGAGCTTTTGATGAAGTTATAAGGTATTTTAGCATTCTTATTTTTAATATATCTGTGAAAAATTTATAATGATGGAAATATCGTTAAAGATTGCTAACAAATCTGTAAGATGTTTGTAAGTCTTCTTTGTGTTTGTTGAATTGAGAGGTCCCGTCTAAGACAGTGTCAAATCACAAAATTTAGAGAGGTGTAAAATGCATTTTGAAAATATAGCAGGGGGGGGGGGAATCTGTCGTTCTTTAATGATGATAGAAGGTAATAAGCTTACCTAAGCTATGGATGAAAAAAAAAAAAAAAAAAAAAAAAAAAAAAATCAGTCACCTGACATCCATAGCTTAGGTAAGCTTATTACCTTCTATCATCATTATGTATGAAAGTCAGGTTGGCCTCAGAGAATATATTACTGTCGTTCTTTTTCAAAGAAAACACAAATAAAGGCATTTTCAATGAAAGTTTTTTAAAAAAAAATCTAGAGGGACAGTATGGGGTGATTCCCTTGTCCCTCTTGTAATTGATGCCACTGGTCTCAGATTTCTGTTTTGCCTCTCTTCAGGTTTTTAAAAATTGCTATTGAGCCTTCTTGAAAAAATGGACTTTCTCTACACCATTATGATTTAAAAGCTAGATGTTATTGATACACTTAAACATAGAAACTACCAAAGCCATACCCAGGGGGTTGGCTACCAAGTTTCAACCCCACCCCAAATTTTTTCAACTCGTAAAAAGTAACAAAATACATATAAACAAATCGTCCCATGTTTAGTACTTTTTTCACCCCTCCTCCCCCCAACAAAAACTTGCATATGCCCTTGAACACACAAGAAATTTGAATAAATAAAAACAAACCTGAGAAGCCAATAAGAGAAAAAAATTTAACTAAGAAAGAACAGAAGACTTGCAGGGTTGCCATATTATAAAAACTAATTCTTGAATAATGAAATTGTTGAAGTTTTTATTTGGGCAACTGCCCTGTTGTAGCACCATAGTAATCACATATAGCTGGCACATTCTATATTACATCAATTAAACAAAAATTAAAAAAGCCTCTTCTTTGATAAATAAATATTGAAAGTTTCCATAGATTAACATAAAAAAATGATATTGCATAAATAATTACTAGAAGAATTGCTAAGGATAACCTGCACTTAATCATAATTTGGAGTGAGAAACCCCTTAAATTAACCCTGTTTAAAGGCTTAGATAAAACACTTCAAAACATTGTTATCTAAACTTGACAAGAGGGTTTGTTTAAATGCCTACATTCCAGTCTTAACTATACCATAAAAGGTAATAATTGTTTTTCAATGCTTGTGATCTAATTATGGAATATAGTAGCTTAAAAAACAGTGAAAACTTGAATTTTTCTAAGGTAAGCAAGGATTTACACTTTTAATAGTAATATAGGATCAAATTTGACCAAAATATAAGCTGTAATGCACAAAAAGCTGTGTTATATAGAAGAGGGGGAAGGGGTATAGTTAGGGACCTAAAAATAACTTCCCAGGATATACTTTAGCCTGTAGACACATCCCTGAAAGTTTCAATTCACTAGCCCAACAACTTTCCAAGATAGCAAGAAGTCAATGGACTAGAATTTTCCCCCAATTGTAGCACCTAATCATGATTTTGAGTGAGAAACCCCCTTAAGTTCAATCTTCTATTAGCCTTCCCCTTTTTAAAGGCCTTTGATAAAACATTTCAAAACATGGGGTTTGTTTAAATGCCTACAATCTAGTCTGAACTATACCATAAAAGGAAATAATTGTTGTTCAAAGGTGAATGTTATAATTATGGAATATAGTAGCTTAAAATACAGTGAAAAGTTGTCTTTTCTAAGGTAAGCAAGGATTTATATTTTTTTTTTGGTGATATAGGATCAAATTTGACCAAATATAAGTTGTAATGCACAAAAAACTGCATTATATAGAGGAGGGGGGAGGGCATATAGTTAGGGACCTCAAAATACCTTCCTGGGATATACTTTAGCCTGTAGACCTATCCTTGAAAGTTTCATTTTCCTAACCTAACCCCTTTCTGAGATAGCACGAAGTCTCTTAACTAGAATTCTACCGCGAAAAGTAGCTATATTGTAATTTTACCGAAGCCTACGTTAAAAACAAGTTTTTATAACCTACAAGTCTATCCTAGTGAAAAATACTTTAACAAACCACAGGCCTACCCTCCTTTGAATCTTTGATGTTTTTAACTTCATCTAGATAAATTGCTTGTCTGTCTTTCATCTCTTTCCAGCAGGTCGAAAAAGAACAGAAAAATTTATCTAAAACAGATTAAAAACAGCATTTTCCCATACTAGCAGACTGGGTATATTCGTTTTCTTCAACTTCATAGACAATTGCAAAAACGCAGCATTGCCATTCGATGAAAAAGTCATTAGATCTTAAAAAAGACTTTAAGGATGTGTTCTAAGCAGAGATTTATCAGTTACCGGCGTTACTGCGCGGTTACTGCCCATTTTTAGCTGCAGTAGACCCGCTGGGAACAATCCCAGTACTCTGACAAGAAGCATCGTGTTTTCAAATTAAAGGCCTTTTTCCGCGTCAACCAAAGAGACTGTTTGAGCTCAACCACTCGGTGTGGTTGAGCTCAACCGCTGTTTTTGCGTGAAACAGTGACAAACCAGGTTGTCATGAAAAGTGATTTTGCGTGAAACAATTGACTGGTTGAACTCTAATTTAACCAGAACTGTCATTGTTTTTAACCTTAGGGTTGTACCATTCATAATTGTTGGTTGACCTTTTCAGGCGTAGATTTCGAAAAGAAGAATTCGTAGGCTATAAATAAGTCTATCTGGTCAAAAAAAGGTTGGTTTACACAGTGGAAAAAACACAAATTCTTCAGAATATTCAAAATGGGTTCCGGCAAGGGAGAAGCACAACTGACAGTCTTCTAAGCATTTTGAGAGATTCACTCTATGCATTAAATAACAGGAAAGTCATGATACTTATATTTCTAGATGTTAAAGGTGCATTTGACAACATTGTCCACCGACAAATATTAAATGGACTTGTAAAAGCAAACATCCAAGGCACACTCATGAATTTTTCAATAGAATATATGTCTGGCAGAGAAGTTGCTGTACTTGTTGGAGAGTCAAAATCAGAAAACAAGGTTCAAATTAAAAGAGGAGTTCCACAGGGAAGTGTCCTTGGTCCTGATTATTATAACATATCTGAACATGACATTCCTATTAAAGATGATGCATGCAATGGCTGTATTTTTGCTGATGACAATAAGACATGGACTGTCCAGGATACTGTAGAGGAAGCTGAAAAAGAAGCCCAACAAATACTTCTCCAAATAGAAACATGGGCAAGTACTCTAGATATAGTATTTGAACCATCCAAAGCAAAAGCCATGGTAATAACACAAAGGAGAAATATCAGACAACCTGTTTTGAAATTTTATGGAGAAAATATAGAAATAGTAAAAGAATATAAAGCCCTAGGAATAATACTGGACTGTAAGATGAGATTTACCAAACATATAGAAAATCTGAAAATATCATGCCTTAAAAAGATAAATCTTCTGAAAATGATGGCAGGGGGGAGGTATGGAGCTAACTCAGCAGTAATGAGAGAATTTTACATCAAGTATATACGACCAAAAATTGAATATGGGGCCACTATATATGGCAGTGCAAATGAAGGTCTGCTAAATAAGCTAGAAGTTATACAAAACACAGCTATAAGGATTGCTTTTGGTGCAAAACATACCACACCAATTCCATTCTTATTAATTGAATCTGGCATAGAAAAACTGTCAACAAGAAGAGATGTACTATTACTTAAATATATTCAGAAACTATGGACATCAGATAAAAATCATCCAATCAAGAAACATATTGTCAAGCGTGGGCTATTCCATACCATGAACCCAAATAAACTAAGGAAACATTTAAACCCATTTGAGAAAGCAGAAGCACTGATGACAGTAGAAGGCTTGAATTTCTCTATTACTAGAATGTTGCAATATAAGAAACCCATAGAAACCCCACCATGGCTTTGGATGCAAATACCCTGTACCATAGAAAAAATACAAAAAAATGAAAGAAATCCACTACACACAAAAATGGAATTTAACAAACTTATCACAGAAAAATTTCAAAATTTCTGTCTAATATATACTGATGGATCCAAAATAGAAGGAAAGGGAGTGGGAGCTGCAGCTTTTGTTCCTCAGAAGAACTTAGTGGCATCCAGATCTCTAGGACAATACTCAACAGTCTTTGAAGCAGAAATTGAAGCAATAGAGATAGCGCTTGATTTAATCCAAAAGGCCACAATAAAGGACAAAGAAGAACGAAAATTTGCTATTTGTAGTGACTCAAAAGCTGCTATACTGAGCTTACAAAATTTTACTTCAAACCAAAACCAAGAAGTCAGCTTTTGTTACAACACACTTCTCCAATTGCTCCAAAATGGATATGAAATTCAGCTTGTATGGACACCAGCACATGTAGGTATACAAGGCAACGAAATGGCTGATAAACATGCAAAAATAGCAGCAGCACAACCCCATGACTGTGTAGAGGGAAATGAATATAAGGAATTGAGAGCAATCAGAGGAGGATTGAGAAAAAGAAGATTTGGACTTTTGAAGGATTTAATCCATGGTCAGCTTGTAGCCCAGAAAAAACATAACCACTTTGATAGTAAAATTTATAGTAAGTTGAAAAAGAGAAATTGTAATTTGTTATTCCGTTTTCGATCAGGTCATGTAAGTACTAATGCTAGACTATTTAGGATTGGGAAAATTGATAGCCCTGTTTGTAAAGCTTGTAATTTGAAGAATGAGACTGTACATCACTATCTAATTGAGTGTCCTTTTTATGAGAGACTTAGAAAGGATATGAGAATTATATGCCAAAAAGAAAAGCTAGGCAGTCTCAATGTTAGTCTTATGCTTGGGATAGGGATAAATGATGATGTTATAAGACTTGAAATGATAATGATGTTTTTGAAATTTGTGAAATTTAGTGGCAGAATGGATGATTTTAGCTAGGATTATATATTATTTTAATTATAAAAAAAAAAAAGATTTTTTTTTTTTTTTTTTTTTATATGTTCTAGTGTTATGGAATAAATATTGAAGAGGGTGGAAAGGAATTATTTGCTTGTTGTGTGTTATTTCTGTATTCATTGTTTATAAAAAAAAAAAAAAAAAAAAAAAAAAAAAAAAAAAAAAAAAAAAAAAAAAAAAAAAAAAAAAAAAAAAAAAAAAAAAAAAAAAGACTGAGAGAAAAGAGATTATGAAGTTTGTTTCAGATTACTGCATCAAGAAACAAAGAGAAAAGTGTGGAACAAGGAAGATCGTCTCAACAGAAGCTGGATTCTAGAGGAGACGTTAATAATCAACAACAACAACAACAACAAATAAGTCTATATAAAATAAGAATTATAAGCTGACAAATAGAATTCTAGCCACGCAAAAGTAAGGTTTAATTTTGTTTTTTTTCGTATTAGGGCTATTTAGATAAATGTTGGGTTATATCCTGCAATTTGATTCACATAGGCCTTAAGACAGGAAGTCAAGAGTTTGAATATGCTTTTGAAAACTTATGTAGATACTTGGAAATCTTTGTTTCATCCTTTTGATACCCTAGGCTTGACCTTAGCTTGGTAATTTGGCTTCAGAGATAAAACCTTGATGAAGCAAGACCCTAGTGGTTATAAAGCATTGTTAATCCAATTACTATTCTTACTAGATGCTTCAAGATGTGTTGCATCTTTGTCAGAACTCTTTACATTTCAGCCTTACCCTATAGGGCCATGGATAAATTTTCAGGTCAAACTCTAGTTTGGCTACTGTTTGCTATCTTAGAAATGGGTTAAGTCAGGAAAATAGAACTTCCAGTAATGAATCCAAAGCAAAAAATATGTAAAATTCTAGTTTAGCTAATTTTCACTATTTTGGAAAGGGAATAGGTTACAAGAATGAAACTCAGTAATTAATCCAGGGTCAAAAACACTCTGGGAAGGTACTGCCAGGCTTCTATGTCAACACTTTTCTGATTTCTAAGTCTTAGATAATTGCTTACTCAAAAGGTCTATACCTATACTATTGAAATTTTGACAAAACAAGATTTACCTTAATTTTTAATTATCAGTTTCTTTTACTCTGGCTTTAGCTCTTAAAATGCAATTCCTTTTATTTGAGTAGCATTTTAAGCCATATCAATATTTTTTTTTCAAAACTTAGGAAATGTCTGCATATCTTTAAAACCTTATAAAGCGGATTGAGGAAAGCTGTGAAACAGTTTCTTTGTACTCCATGTAAGCAGACCTTCCCAGAACATACTTTAGCCCCATCCCTGAAAGTTTTTTTTTAATCTCACCCCCTGGTGCTCTTTTACACATTGTATAAATTGTGAAGAAATGCCTGCCCCCTTGCTAAAAGTCTTAGAAGTATCTTATATCAAAATACACCTGATACAGTTTAACTTTTTAGAGATGACACAGAATAGCATTAAAGCTGAGTATTTCCTTTGCAAGAAATGTGTCCCTTCTGTTGTAAAGCATTTTGGATAGACACTAATCTAACCATGGGCGTATTGCTGTTGCAAATGGTTGTGCTTAAAATGGTTTGGAACACAAATAGCAAATGTAAATTTGCTTTTTTATCATTATTTAAGACTAGAATATCACAAAGCTATGCAATCACATTGCTTGTTGTATCTTAAGTAAATACAATCCCTGATGGAGTTTTGTTGATACCTGTCTTAAAATTAATTTGTCTAAATAAAATATATTGTTTATGGGACAGTAGAGAAAATGGCAACAACCATGAATTGAGTTTTTTTCAATATTTCTTTTTTCAAATAATAGTTCTCTGGTCACATTTGTGTTCCTTGCTAGGTTGTTGGCACTCTGGTTTGGGAATCCTTTGTCCAAGGGGTACAGGTTTAATTCCTGGCATTGCTAGTGTATTTAGTTTTTACCAGCTAAGTATTCACCATGCTAGTTTACATCTT
Organism: Artemia franciscana; assembly: GCF_032884065.1. Taxonomy (NCBI): domain Eukaryota; kingdom Metazoa; phylum Arthropoda; class Branchiopoda; order Anostraca; family Artemiidae; genus Artemia; species Artemia franciscana. Next base: position 31,264,320 of record NC_088881.1, read on the forward strand.
AAGTAAAGCAATCCCTGCTGGAGCTTTGTTGACACCTGCCTTACAATAACTTGTCTAAGTAAAATACAATGTGCATTGAAGATTAGTGAAAATGGCTGTAAATCCATCTTGTTTTTTTTTTTAATATTTTTTTTTTTAATAGTTGTTTTACTCTGGTCTTAATAATGTTCTTGGCTAAGTGGAAAGCACTCTTAGTAAGGAATCCTTTGTCCATGGGGTACAGGTTTGATTCCTAGTATTGCCTGTTTATTTGTTTTAAATGGGGGTCAGTGATGTTAGACAGATCTAAACCAGCTCTAAATAGGTAAATGGAGAAATATGCAAAAGGTAAGCAGGGAGGGTGTACAAAAGCACAGGATTTCTGGCCCCCAGCCCTGAATTGCAATTCTTGGCCAAAGGGTCACAAAGTGGAAATTAGCACTGCCAGTTTAGACCTTGATGTGTCAGTGCTGCCATACTTACTTACTTGCATATTTGTGTTGAGTTTGCCCACATTTTATCTTCATTACTATCTAAAATCATTTAGACACTCAGCAAACTGTCTCAAAGCACAATTAGTATTGAATAGTTTTTGGGCCTTACTGACTTTCCCTTTATAGCAAAGGTTTATTGTTGTGTATAATGTAGATATTTTAAAGTAATCAATCATTAAGAAGTCCTTTTTAGTTTTATCAAGTTTTTGAGTAATAACCCTTTTTAATTACCTTAAAATATTTATTCAGGTCCTTTACTATTGGCTGCCCTTTATATTACACTAATGATTGAAATATATTGTGGTAACTAAAAATTTGGATAATCCAACCTATTTTACCATCTTAAGGTTGTTTACAAAGGTGTATGAAATATTTAAGTACTGACTTAGCTACAGAAAACTTCTAGATATAATAAAATGTAAGCAAGATGGTTCTTACTTTGACCATATCTATGGAAGCACTAATGAGAGAGTGGGTAATTTGATGCATTTGTAGGATTGAGTGAGATGAGAAATGAAGTGTAGGTTTGATGAGAGATGGCTGGTGAATGTGATGAGGGATGAATGTTTTGCAAGATTTTAAAATTTTGGACAATTTCTCATCTTGACAGTAGAGTGCAGAAGTAAAATTTTGTAATTTTTTTTCTTTGTTTCTGTTATGTTAGACAATGTTGAATATTCTAAAGTGAAGTTTCTTTTTTGTTTGGAATTGGCATGGCCCTAGGGCTTTAGTGCAATACAAATTACTAATGTTTATTCACTTTCTTTAAACAAACACAAGGTCTATGTCTTCTAGCTTTAACAAAGTCAAATGTTATTTTAAGACCAGGGATTTCAAAGTAGGTCAAATGAACTTCTGGTAAAAATGAGCAATTTATGAAACATCTAGATTAAAAAAAGTCTTTTAGACAACAAAGAAGACAATTGAATAAAGAAAAGTACCTTATATCATAATTGTTGTGCACCCTTAAGATAGAAATGAACAAAGCTTCAATTAAGATTCTGTTTTGTTTAAACAGACAGAAGGGACAAACCTCCAAGCTTTGACAAATACAATCTCACTTTGTGGCTCCGATCTTTTCAAAGGGGACTTTCTTTGGATTTTTTCTATCCAACTAAAACTGAAAAGGACAGCATGATATACAAGTGACCTTCCAATTACCCTACATAGCAAGAGAAAATCATTAAGTTAGGCTATGCTTTATCTCAATCCCCCTCCCAATGTGCAGAAATATGGCTCAAATTTCATATTTTCAATGCATTTAACCTCCTGTCACCTGTTTTTCTAGTTATTGTTTGTCACATTTGTTTAACTTACAGCTACATGGGATGAAGTTAGAGAGACAGATTGACAAAACAAATGGAAAATAGGAAATTTCAGCAATAGATTTTTATATTGGGAGGATTGAGGGGTAAAGTAGAGCAAAGTTGTATATAAAATGTTTACCAGCTATTATTCTAAAAATTATGAAGCATGAATTTTTTTTTTTTTATTATTATGTTTCTTTCTCTTCAGGTCCTTCTCTAGGGCTTTACCAAATCAAACATTCTATGCCCAGAAAAATTAGCAACAAGGTATAGTCTATATGCAAAGGCTTATGTTATTTAACTATGAATATGGAATTTATATGGCAATCAGGAACTGGATACAGGCTAAAGCAAGTAAAAAAGAAAAAAAACATCCCTAGTTAGCTCAGGAGACTTTTAATAGATTACTCTTCAGATAATTGCCTATGATACATAATTTAAATATTTACCCCTGTACAGTAGGGCGTTAAAACAATTTATCACAATGTAAGATACAGTATATTTAGATATGATGCTGATTTACAAATTCCAGAATTCTTTGTTGTAGTTTTCATAATTTTGTTGATAAAGTTTTATATATTCATCATATTTTATTTTATGTCATTAACATTAGCCAAACTTAACTTCTCAAGAGAACTTGAATATGGTGGCTATAATGCACAAGTACTGCAAAAATCTTACAACACATTATGTGTTATGGTAACTGTTCAGTGAGAAAAAAACTGTTTTCCTAGTTTAGCTTAATATGTTATATTTTTGTGCTTATCAGAAATATTTTGTTAATTTTAGGCAGCTGTCCCCCCTCAAAAAATTCTTAAACATTTGCTGGTTTATACTTAACTAGTATTCTACTGAAAACAAAAATTAATATATATTTTGTATTGAAGAAACATAAAGCCCTTTGGATTTTTTTTTTAAGATTAAGCAGTTTGCTATTTTCTTTTGATTATAGAACTGCACTTAATTTTTTATGATTTCATTAAATTTGAGTTAAATCTAACAAATAGCTGTGCTTTGGGTTATAAAAGAGCTATTAGATTGTTATATTACAGACATGTTGGTTATGAAGTGTTAGGACCAGAGAATGACATTATAACTTGACTTCAAAACAACTTCTCTGTTTTTGAGCTATATAAAATTCTAGATAACTATTGCTCTCTGAATTCAGGGTTCCTCTGTTTTGAGTAAGATATTGATAATCAAATGGAATTTTTGGTCTTTATATAGCTAAGATTTTGCTTTCAAATCAGTTAGGTAGGCCTACTGTTCTTTTGTTAGGCTAAGCCTGTAATAGTGCTTTATTGTGAAGAGTCAAAATTTGTAGGGATTGCAAAGGCTAGCCTGAACAATATGTTATTACAAATTATTAGGTTAAACTTCTGTTTGGTAAAATTCTAGTTTAGATAAATTTGTATTATCTTGAAAAAGGTTTAGGTTAGGAAAATGAAACTTTTAGGGATGGGTCTAGAGACTAAACTATATCATGGGAAAGTATTTTGGAACATCTAACTCTACTCTTTCTCTCTCTTAAAAATGTTTGCCTTAAATTACCTTAAATCACATTGTCTAATGAAATAAGGATTAAATCCTGTAGAATTGCTTGTTAGTGATGATGACAGTTGGAAATCTCAATATTTGGTCCACACCCTTAAAAATGCTTGTGTTATAAAAGTGAAACCCTTGCAAAATAAATCTTCTACTTAAATGACAAGAAAAAAGCATTTTTAGTGTCATAACTTTGCTCAATTTCAATTTATGAAGTTTCCAAGATTTGGAAACTTTCAGGAAATACATTTCCCTACATTTAAATATGAAACACTGATATGGCTTAAAATTCTACTCAAATAACAAGAATTGCATTTTCAGAGCTAAGACCAGAGAAACAGAAACTGCTTGCTGAAAATTAAGGTAAGATGTTGTTTTACCAAAATTTTAATAGTTACAGACCAGTCCAGTAAGCAAAATTCCCAGACTTAAAAACAGAAGAGGGTTATCACAAAAGCTTAGCAATAGCTTCTCAGAGTATGTTTTTAGCAATGGATTAATCACTGAAAGTTTCATTCTCCTAACATAACCCCATTCAAAGATAGCAAAAAGTAGCTAAACTGGAATTTGACTGGAAATTTAATCTATAGCCTGGTAGGCTAGTAGAATTCCAAATCAAAACAAAAAGAAGTCAAACTAGAATTTTATCCTCTGTTTAGGGTAGCTCAACAAAGCTAAAGTCTTATCATTTAGGACTTTTTATAGATGATTTTACTTTTACAGTATGAATACAACATTTTCCAATATATTACCTGAACAATTTAACCAAAGATTCCACTAATTCAGACCCTTCCTATCTCTTCAAATATACCAGAGAGCATGCTAGATCATTTTTCAATTCTCTCTGACCTACAATTAATGTGAAATATGTCAAATCCGGAGGAAATTAAGCCAGTGCTAAATCATTTAATTATAATAGAATGACACTCTTAATACTTTACGGATGTTTTATGTTTGAAATTTTTTGCCCAATCCGACAAGTAAAAAGAGTGTTTTCGCGAACCAGTTTTGTTTGAGCTCAACCATATGTAATTTTTTTCCGTTTTTGCGTTAAACATACAAGCTGGTTAAACCAAAGCTGTCATTGGTTAAACCAGCAGGTTGACGCGAAAAAAGGCCTTAAATTTAAGGGTGCGTTCAAAATTTAAGGCTGCGTTTTTAAGGGTACGTTCCAGGCGAAGGCTTTTCAGTTACTGCGCGGTAACTGCCCATTTTTAACTGCAGTAGACCCGCTGGAAACGACACAGTAAGCTGACAATCAGTAGCTGGGATGCCAAATTGACACATTTTGTGTCAAAATGACACAATTTGATGTTGCGTGACACAATGACACATTCAGTGGAAATGATGACACAATCCGCGAAAATGACACATTTTTCAATAAAAAATTATACAATCGACAAAAATGACACATTTTTCAAAAAAATGACATGTTTTTGTCATCCAAGTCTTTTGTTTTCAATGGTAATAAAAGAAAAGTAAAATTTCAATTTTCTACCTCCAGAAAAGCTACAAATTAATGGACGAAAATAGCGCTACCTAACGGTGGCAGTAGTACACAAACAGTGCGGAATACAGCACAGATGCCATTACCATATTTAAAATTTAAACCACGCGAAGAAAACAGCCATAGGCGGAAATTTCAAATCAAATGCACACTGAATTTCTGAACTTAATTGGCTTCTTGATTGAGTATTTGATGTAGCCAACTGGTACGTACTCAATAGTAAAAAGTAAACAGCATGCAGTTTACCAAAGCTGTATGCATTAGCAGCAATTCCCATTTTTAGGAGTACAGGAGGGGTATCCCACCTCGGACAAGATTACAAATTTCCAGAGATGTCTGTCCTTCAGAATAATTAAATAAAAAAAAACAAGGTTTTTTAACTGAAACTCTTTCTCTCAACTCCACTTTACAGTAAAAAACTTTAGCGTAAAGAGCGGGCGTTTATTTTTTTTTATTAAAACATGTTTTTTTTTAATTTCTGAAGGTTTTTGAATCAATCCATGTTTAGATTTTAGCTCTCCGCAGATGAATAATTAAAACGAAATTTACAAATTTATTTTTTGGCTAAATGCCTTTCTCATAGTTTTGATTGAGTGATTTTGAGAAAATAAAGAGCGGGGGAGGAGGCCTAGTTGCCCTCCGATTTCTTGGTTACTTAGAAAAGCAAATAGAACTTTAAATTTTTACGAATGTTTTTATTAGTAAAAGATATGCGTCACTTACAAAATAGCTTACATAACGAACTTCTGTATTCTCATGTTTTTATTACAGATATGAGGGGGCTCACCCCCTCGTCAGTACCTCGCTCTTTACACTACAGCTTAAATTTTCTCCGAATTCCTTAAGAATGACCCTTGAATCACAAAAGCCGTAGACTAAATAGTTGAAACTATTAAAAATACTTTAGCGTAAAGAGCGGGGTATCAGGAAGAGGTGAACCCATCATATGCGTAATAATTTCTGTTCGTTTTAAGTTTTAATGCTTCTCCTTACTTTCAGTTGAAATTACTTTTTCATGTTTAATTTTTTCTTTGTTTTTTTTAATAGTGCTAGGAAATCCTTCACTCCCTTCATGAAAATTTTCTTCCCCGATAAATTCCTCGATGGAAATTTCCCACAGCATATCCCCCTCTTCTCAACCCCTCCCCCCAACCAAAAAATCCCACTGAAAACGTCTTTACACTTCCCCATAAACATTACTATATGTATTCACTGGTCAAGGTTTGTTACTTGTAGCCCCTCCCACTGGGACTGTGGGGGAGTAAGTCGTCCCCAAAGACATAGTTATAATGTTTTCGACTATGCTGAATAAAATGGCTATCTCAGAATTTTGATCCGGTGACTTTGGGAAAATAATTAGCGTGGGAGGGGGCCTAGGTGCCCTCCAATTTTTTCGGTCACTCAAAAAGGGCACTTGAACTTTTCATTTCCGTTAGAATGAGCCCTCTCGCAGGATTCTAGGACCACTGGATCAATACGATTACCTCTGGAAAAAAACAAAAACAAACAAACAAATAAATACGCATCTTTGAGCTGCCTTCTGGCAAAAAATAAAAAATTCCACTTTTTTGTAGATAGGAGCTTGAAACTTCTACAATAGGGTTCTCTCATACGCTGAATCTGATGGCGTGATTTTCGTTAAGATTCTATGACTTCTAGAGGGTGTTTTTCCCTGTATACTTATATATTTGTAATCAGCATTAAAATACGATTCTTTTGATGTAGCTGTTGGTATCAAAAATCCATTTTATAGAGTTTTGGTTACTATTGAGCCGGGTCGCTCCTTGCTACAGTTCGTTACCACGAACTGTTTGACCCATCTGGCTTAGTTAGATTGAAGCTGGTTGAATGGCTTACATAATGAGTAAATAAAAAGGTTAACCTAAAAAGCCGATTATATATAGAGCTGATTACGATTACGACGTCATTCGAAAAGTCTATTTTCAATTTAAAGTCAGAATTAATCGTTCGTAAAACTTTTATAAATCTAAACTTACCTCCTTTGGCCGCCCAGACACAAATTCATAGTGTGTAACATTAATTTAATAGAATGTTTCTATTTCTTTCATGACGTTACAAAAAGGTCATGATCCCAAGAAAATAGGATAAGGTTAAGTTTACTCCTTTTGAACTAATTTGGAAAAAATTATATATTGAAAACTCCAAATAAAGATTTCACAATTAAATATGATATCACTTGTCAAACAGTTCGTGGTAACGAACTGTAGTAAGGAGTGACCCGGCTCAATAGTAACCAAAACTCTAAAAAATGGAAGTTTGATATCAATAGCTACATCAAAAGAATCACATTTTAATGCTGATTTTAAATATATAAGTTTCATTAAGTTTAGTCTAACCGATCAAAAGTTACGAGCCTGAGAAAATTTGCATTATTTAAGAAAATAAGAGGAAACACCCCCTAAAAGTCGTAGAATCTTAACGAAAATGACACCATCAGATTCAGCGTATCAGAAAACCCTACTGTAGAAGTTTCAAGCTCCTATCTACAAAAATGTGGAATTTTGTATTTTTTTGCCAGAAGACAAATCACGGGTGCGTGTTTATTTGTTTGTTTTTTGTTTTTTTTTCCCCAGGGGTCATCGTATCGACCAAGTGGTCCTAGAATGTCGCAAGAGGGTTCATTCTAACGGAAATGAAAATTTCTAGTGCCCTTTTTAAGTGGCCAAAAAAATGGAGGGCATCTAGGCCCCCTCCCACGCTCATTTTTTTCCCAAAGTCAACGGATAAAAATTTGAGATAGCCATTTTGTTCAGCATGGTCGAAAACCATAATAACTATGTCTTTGGGGATGACTTATTCCCCCACAATTTCTGGGGGAGGGGCTGCAAGTTACAAACTTTGACCAGTGTTTACATATAGTAATGGTTATTGGGAAGTGTACAGAAGTTTTCAGGGGAATTTTATTTTTTTTGGGGGTGGGGCTGAGGGGAGGGGGCTATGTTGGAGGATCTTTCCTTGGAGGAATCTGTCATGGGGGAAGAAAAATTCAAAAAAGGGCGCAGGATTTTCTAGCATTACTATAAGAAAACAATGAAAAATAAACATGAAGACGTTTTTTTGAAATGAAAGGAAGGAGTAGCATTGAAACTTAAAACGAACAGAGATTATTACGCATTTGAGGGGTTCTAAAAATACTTTAGCATAAAGAGCGAGGATATTAGGAGGAGATAAATACCTCGCTCTTTATGCTAAAGTATTTTTAGTAATTTCAACTATTTATTCTACGGCCTTCCTGATTCAGGGATCATTATTAAAGAATTGGGACAAAACTTACGATTTAGTGTAAAGAGTGAGGTATTAACGAGGGTACAAACCCCCTCGTATACACAATAAAAATATAAGAATATAAAAGTTTTTACGTAAGTTAATTCTTAAGTTACGTATATTTTTTACTAATAAAAACGTTCCTTAAAAATTGAAAGTTCTAGTTGCCTTTTTAAATAACTAAAAAATTCGAGGGCAACTAGACCTCCTTCTCCACCCCTTATTTCTCAAAATCTTCTAATCAAAAGTAAGAGAAAGCCATTTAGCCAAAAAAAAAAAAAAATAATATACAAATTTCATTTTAATAATTTATGTGCGAAGAACCAAAACCAAACATGCATTAATTTAAAAATGTTCAGAAATTAAATAAAAAAAACTAATTTTTTTAGCTGAAAGTAAGGAGCGACATTAAAACTTAAAACGAACAGAAATTACTCCGTATATGAAATGGTTGTCCCCTCCGCAATCCCTCGCTCTTAACGCTAAAGTTTGATTCTTTGCCACAATTCTACTTTTTAAAACAATTAAAACTTTAGCGCAAAGAGCAAGGGATTGCGGAGGGGACAACCCATTTCATATACGGAGTAATTTCTGTTCGTTTTAAGTTTTAATGTCGCTCCTTACTTTCAGCTAAAAAAATTAGTTTTTTTTATTTAATATCAAAAAAATGACACATTTTGTCACACATTATGGAGTCTGAGATTTATTATGGAATATGGCACGTTCTGTGGATAAGGGATGACATATTGTCGAAGATTGTCCTTTTCGACCGACTGTCTATGGATAAACTGAAAGCAGGTTGTCCTCATTTGGGTTGGGAGTATGTCATAAAGAAAGATTTAAATAAATCGAAACTTCCTGAGAAGGTGAGAGGGAGGATGGGGGATGAGCATAATTAGCTGTGTTGGCTTCAGGTTGCTTGGTGCTGCGGTGAGCTATTATTAGTAGTATTACTAGTAGCTAAGTGGTTAGCGCTTTGGGTTCCGGCCGAAGGGTACAGTTTTGATCCTGACCTGGCTGGTAAGTGTGCTCGAGACTGGGGTAAGTGACATGACTCACTAGCTCAGCTATAGTCGACCCATCGCTAAAAGGATTCCTGAATAAATTTGGGGAAAGAAAGCAGGAAGGGTGGCAAAAGCATAAGAAGGCTCTCCCCCATTACGCTTATTGGCTGAAGGGCCACGAAGTGGAGGTCGGCCCTGCCAGTTTTGAACTTGATTATATAGTTCCATAATGTCTACCTATACTTTAACCATAATCAAGTAAAGTCCTAGCCTCAAACGAACTTTTACATTAATTTAATTTCTTTGTATGTTTCATTGCACTGTAACGCTACCTATAGCTATTTAATTTCAAAATAAATATTAACTATTTTTGAAGAAGTGGAAGAACAATAGCGAAATGGCTCTAAAAATTGTGAAGGGCAACTTAGAACGTATTCTTGACAAAAACCTTGCTGACTTAGTGAGAGGAATTAGGAATAACAAAGATAATGAAGTAAGCTCCTGTTTAAAACTTATTTAAAAGTTTTTAGAATAATTTAACTAGGTAGAAAGGGTTTAAATTAACAGACTATTCACGAAGCTAGGACATACATTTACCTTTATAGCTAGAATTGCATCCTGAATCTAAATTTGAAATGTATTTGCATCAGAAATGATTTCTATTCCTACCTCTATATATATTCAAATTCAGGGTAGAGTAAAAAACCAGTATCCAATCAAGCAAAATTATGGAGCCTAAAACTAAAACTCTCACATTTTGTTACCAAAGAGGAATTGGAAAGAATATATGGTAAAATTCTAGTTAATTGAATTCTTGCTATCTCAGAAAGGGTTTAGGTTAGGAAAATGGAACTTTCAGGGATGGGTCTACAGGCTAAAGTATGTCCCAGGAAGGTATTTTAAAGTACTTACCTCTACTCCTTCTCCCTCTGGAGAGCCCTTAAATTTGCCTGCATGACAGGTCTATACCTATTGAAATTTTGACAAATTAACATTTTACCTTAATTTTCAGTTACTAGCCTAGTTGTTTTTTCTCTGCCTTTAGTTCTAAAAATGCAATTCCTGTTATTTGAGTAGGATTTTGAGCAATGTTTTTTTTTTTATTTAGGCATAAATGTATTTGCATATCTTTAAAACCTTATAAAATAGAATTGAGCAAAGTTATGAAGCTGAAAACAATTTTGTTATACTTCAATTAAGCAGAAGATCTATTTTGCAAGGTTTCACTTTTATAACAAACATATTTTTAAAGGTCATCAAAAGTCAGGGCCCTCTAGAGGGAGAAGGAGTAGAGGTAGTTGCTTCAAAATACCTTCCTGGGACATATTTTAGTCTGTAGATTCATCTCTGATAGTTTCATTTTCCTAACCTAAACCCTTTCTGAGATAGCAAGAAGTCAATTAACTAGAATTTTACCAAATGTATATATCAGAGAAAAGATAAAAACTAAGCTATACTTCAATATAGTTAGTATTAAAATTATTTAAAATTAAACACCTGAAATTATTAGTTTATTGACTAACCTACAAGGACCTTTTTTTTGGAAATAGGTCTACCAATTATCCTATTTTGATGCATATATCCTTTAAATGTTTCAGTTTTTTTGACACATTAACAGAAAGCTGACTTTCTTCTGATTCTAACTATATAACTTGTTATTTTATTGCTTAATATTTATTATAGGCCTATAGGCTGAATCACAAACATTAAACATAATTTTTTTTCTTTTGTCAAAACAGAGACCATATATCTTTCTGGATTGTATCCTGTTTTAAAAAGAAAAGATTTAAAGGCTCTCAAGTCTTCTTATTTTTGTTTCCTCTGTTTTTTGTTGTATCTTCCTCCCTGGTACAAGAACAGTGATATGGTAACAAATTTCAGGGCTCCAGCTCCAGCTTGATACATTTTACTATTAACCCTTTTCATGATCTTCTAAAATGTTTTCTACAGTAATTTAATGTGTTATCAGAATTTGTTTTTTTTTCTGTTTGTTTGTTTTTATACTCTGCTGTTTCAAGTGGGTCACAAATAAATTATTATTATTATTATATTTTTAATTTATGCTGACTAATTATTGATGAAAATTTGACCAAGAAAGTGGGGTTCTTGTTACTGCTCTTGCATTGAATCATGCTGTAGTAAATTAAGGTCCATTCATGGAAAATATAGGATTTAGGCTATATATTTGATTATTAGATAGGGGGTAGATAAAGTGGAGCACTCCTTGGAATAGTATTATAAGCAAAACTTTTGAATTTTTTAAAGCAGTTAATAGAACTTTAAAGTGTTTGCTTTTGAGTTGATAAACAACTAAACTAATGCACAGAAGTGTGCTAGTGGTACATTCAATTATAAATTGAATCAATTGCCTTGCCTGACACTCATTATAGAATGGCCAATATTTTGACTTCAGATGCTTGTTTGCCTCTGATTCTAGGTAAAATTATTGGTCTCAGTTTTCAATTCTAAATCCTTGGTTCAACCTGCCTAAGACCAAATATATTTGCTAATTCTCAAATATATTTGCTCAACCCAGCATGATGAACATGGTAGAACCTCCAACAGATTGACTCTAGTTTGGCATTGTAGAGTGAAATAATGGAAAATTTTCAATTATAATTTGAATTTTTAATTATAATAGAAGAACACAGCATGCCAATCCAGGGAGACCCTCCAACAGATTGACTCCAGTTTGGCATTGTGGAGTGACATGAGAGGTGTAGCATAAGTGGAAGATGGTAACATCAGCAATGAAGGGGGAATTAATGCCAGGTTTCTCTTCTCACTCAATTGGACTATCTGTCTTGGCTTTTTCTACAATTAGCCATGGTTTGATGCCCACAACCATTCCATTTAATTCAAAGACTGCTCCTTCACATAGGGAGTTCCAAAGCCCCATAACTCTATTTGAGAAGAATTTGTTCTAAATGAAAAGCCATTGCTGTTTTTCCCAAGTCCCAAAGAAAAGTAGACTTTCCCAAAAAGAGGTCTTTTACCCTATATATTTGCACATTAGGGGGTGGGGGGTAAAATTCAGACCTAACCTCTATAATTAGAATTGCATCCTGAATCCAAGTTTGATGTTCATTTGCATCAGAAATGAACTTTACCCTCACCTCACCAATGTGCAAATGAATTGGTATATTGGTATATTGGTATAAATGAATTGGTATGAATTGGTATATTGGTATAAATGAATTGGTATACCCTGAATTGGTATATATATATATGCATGGGGTTACAGTTCACTTCCTACAAATGAATGTTAAATTTGGATTCAGGATGAAATTCTGACTGTAGAGGTAAGTTTATTTCTTAGCTAGCTGGATAGTCTGTTAATATAAACCTTACCTAAAAGTAGATAGGCTACTTTAATTGAAGCTCATTAGGAGAGTTCTCATTAAGATTTTATGTTCTTTTCAAATGTAATAATGTTGTTTTGTCAAAAATCCATTAGACACAGATCTGACAAGTAGGTAAATTTCTAAGGCTTAGAAATCAGGTTGACATAGTAGCTTGGCAATGGCCTACTTTCCTTGAGTGTGTTTTTGAAAGTATTTCTCAGCCATAGAGAAGAGGCTCCTAAACTTGGACATAGGTTAGGTTTAGGATAGTTGGGTTGTCTGCCTACAATCTTGGAAAACTTATGGTTTCTCAATATCTGAATTTAAACAAAAGTTAGCCCTATAGCATAGCCTATTTAAATGTATAAATATTCTGTACCACTTTTCCTGTATTAGCCTAAATCTGCCCAAGAATGATTCTGGCTGATGTTTGATCAGTATCCCTTACTTTTGTGCTTGATTTGGGTATTTATTTTAATATTTGTTTTTTTTTGGGGGGTGTCAATAATTTTTGGGTAATATTTTCAATTCTCAGTTGCTAAGCTGCTTTAAGTTTAGATTATGATGTAACTTTATTTTTGCTTGTCTTGAGTTTCAATATGGCTCTATGTTTCTCAAAATTAATTTCTGTTTGTTTTTTGATTCCCATTGGTTCAATTGGTTCAAGGAACATTTTCTAGTTATCAGAATATCGGCTAAAGAATTAAACTATCAAACTAATTTAAATTCTTAAGTTGTATAAGGTGATATGAGCTTTGTCCCTGATTAAATTCAATATAGTTATGTTTACATTTCATGCAATTTGAAATAAAGTTTTGATATAATCCTTGAACAAAGACTTTGATTCAATAGTGATTTATGGGTAGTATGCTCAAAAGAATTCTCCTGGGAGAATGTTCAAATGGTTATGAAAATGAACTAAAAGAATAAATATGTATCAGAGGTATAACTTAGCTCTCATTATTTCTGACTCTTTAAACTCTTTTATTTATGATCTCAGTGTTTGCTAGGTGTGGTGCAAGGAAGTTGTCATTCTGATAACCTAGGTACACATAACGTTTTTAATCAAGTTTAGTAGCCTTCTCAAAATTCCCCAAAAGCTCAAACTTTACACCTTAGCAATTCCAGAAATTCTTCATGTATACTCATGACAAGAATACAAATAGTATCTTTTGGTTCATTTTAATCTCCATCTCAACATCTATAAAATTTAATCTTAACAACCTACGTGTTCCTGAGATACTGCAGACACTATGACACTCATTTTACAATTGGTATATTTTTTGAAGAGATAGCTCAACATCCCTTTCAATATTCCTTGAAATTTTTAACTAAATACCATTAGCTTATCCTGAGATATTATAGATATGGTCTTGTGACAATTGGTGTGCATATAGTGTCTTTTGATTCAGTTTATTGCTCTCAAAAGTTTTAATTTATTATACTTTACTGCTCCTGAGATTTTGCAGACATCTCATTTATCTCATCAATCCCCATAGTGTCTTTAAGTTCACCATGTCTCTCAATATTCTGCAAAAGACTGAACTTAATGACCCTTTACTTTTCTTGAAATATCAAAGATATGCTGTTTTCATGACCTATAGGCATACAGTGTCTTTCATTTAGATTAATATTGCCCTTAGCAATCCCTGAAAGTATCAATTTTATGCCTGTAGCTGTTCCTGAAATTAATATTAATAAGCCCAGAAATGCCTTATTGATAACCTTGTGTCCCTAGTATCTTCTGATAGTGCAACACCCCCTCAATTTGCCCTTAAAGTGTCAACTTAATATCCTTAGCCAGTTCCTGCAATATTACAGATGTGCCCTTTTGAGCACCTGAATGTCTTTTGATTTAGTATGGAATCCCCCTCAATGTTACCTTAAATGTATTGTCCATCAAAGAAGGAATTATCCTGTCGGTGATGGTTAGTCAAGATGTTGAGCCAATGTTTTGGCTACATCCCATTCTTGAAGCCATGACTTAGACAATCAATCTTTGTCCACAGCTCCCTTGAAGGCCTCCACATTAGGGACTGAGACTGCTCCTTCACATAGGGAGTTCCAGAGCCCCATGACTCTATTTGAGAAGAATTTGTTCTATAGTCTGCTTGTTTGCCACACAGCTTCTTGGTGTTTCCTCTAGTTCTTGTTAACTGGTAAAGGTCAAGCATATTTTGTTGCAAAGACTGAGTTTGCAGCATTTTGTGTGCCATGATAACATCCCCTTGCTTCCATTGATAAAAGAAGGTAGGAATATGTAAATTTTTCAGGCAGGATGGGTAGTCCAGGGTTTTACAACACTTTATTGATTTAGTTGCTTGACTTTGGACACTCTCTAGTTTTTATGGCACTTAGTATTAACCAAGTGACATATAGCAATTGCAAATTCTGTCAGTCTGTTGGTCCTGGTTTTGCTACTTTAGGTACTTCCAGGTAAGCTAGGACAATGAAATTTGGCAGGCATATCAGGGACCGGACCAGATTAAATTAGAAATAGTCGTTTTCCCGATTTGACCATTTGGGGGGAGTGGGGGGGGGCTGTTAATTCAGAAAAAATAGAAAAATTGAAGTATTTTTAACTTACAAATGGTAGATCAGATCTTAACGAAATTTGATGTTTGGAAGTATATCGTGTCTCAGAGCTGTTATTTTAAATCCCGACTGGATCTGGTGATATTGGGGGGGGGGGAGTTGGGAGGGGGAAACCTAAAATCTTGGAAAACACATAGAGTGGAGGGATTGGGATGAAACTTAGTGGGAAAAATAAGCACAAGTCCTAGATACATGATTGACATAACTGGAACGGATCCGCTCTCTTTGGGGTAGTTAGGGGGGGGGTTAATTCTGAAAAATTAGAAAAAATCTGATGTTTTCAACTTATGTATGAGTGATCGGATGTCAATGAAATTTGATATTTAGAAGGATATCGTTTCTCAGAGCTCTTACTTTAAATCTTGACCGGAACTGGTGACATTGGGGGGGGAATTGGGAGGGGGAAACCTAAAACTTGGAAAACACTTAGAGTGCAGGGATCGGGATGAAACTTGGTGGGGAAAATAAGCACAAGTCCTAGATACATGATTGACATAACGTTAATGGATCCACTCTCTTTGGGGTAGTTGGGGGGGGGGGGTATTCTGAAAAATTAGAAAAAATGAGGTATTTTTAACTTACGAATGGGTGGTCGGATCTCAACGAAATTTGATATTTAGAAGGATATCGTGTCTCAGAGCTCTTATTTTAAATCTCGACCAGATCTGGTGACATTGGGGGGGGGGGGGTTGGGAGGGGAAAACCTAAAACTTGGAAAACACTTAGAGTGGAGGGATCAGGATGAAACTTGTTGGGAAAAATTAGCACAAGTTCTAGATAGATGATTGACATAACCGGAACGGATCCGCTCTCTTTCTGGTAGTTGGGGGGGGGGTAATTCTGAAAAATCAGAAAAATGAGGTATTTTGAACTTACGAGTGGGTGATTGGATCTCAATGAAATTTGATATTTAGAAGGATATTGTGTCACAAAGCTCTTATTTTAAATCCTGACCGGATCTGGTGACAATGGGGGGAGTTTTGGGCGGGGGAACCTAAAATCATGGAAAACGCTTAGATTGGAGGGATTGGTATAAAACTTGGTGGAAAAATAAGCATAAGTCTTAGATACATGATTTACATAATTGGAACGAATCCGCTCTATTGGGGGGGGGGGTGGGGGTTAATTCTGAAAAATTAGAAAAATGATATATTTTTAACTTATGAAGGAGTGATCGGATCTTCATGCAACTTCATATTTAGAAGGACCTCGTAACTCAGATTTCTAATTTTAAATCTCAACCGGATCTAGCGTAATTGGGGGGGGGGGCAGTTGGGGGGACTGTAAATCTTAGAAAATACTTAAAGCGTTGAGATCAGGATGAAACTGGATGGGAAGAATAAAAACCTGTCTAAGATACGTGACTGAAATAACTGGATCGGATCTGCTCTGTTTGGTGGAGTTGGGGGGGGGGGGGGGTAATTTTGAAAATCGAGGTATTTGTAACTTACGAAAGGATGGCCAGATCTTAATGAAATTCGATATTTAGAAGGATCTTGTGCTTTAAAGCTCTAATTTTAAATTCTGACCAGATCCTGTGACATCGGGGGGAGTTGGAGGGGGAAACCGGAATTCTTGGAAAATGGGAAAATTGGGGTATTTTTATCTTACGAATAGGTGATCGGATCTTAATGAAATTTTATATTTAGAAGGAATTCATGTTCCTTGAAAGAACTCAGAGCTCTTATTTCAAATCCTGACAAGATCTTTGACATTGGGGGGAGTTGGAGGGGGAAATCTTGGAAAACACTTGGAGTGGAGGAATTGGGATGAAGCTTGGTGGATAGAATAAGCAAATGTCCTTGATACTTGATTGACGGAACCGTACTGGATTCGCTCTCTTTGGGGGAGTTGGGGGCAGGGGTTCAGTGATTTGGCGAGTCAGGTGCTTCCAGACGTGCTAGGACTATGAAAATTGGTAGGCGTGTCAGGAACCTGCACAAATTGACTTGATAAAGTCGTTTTCCCAGATTCGACCATCTGGGGGGCTAAATGGAGAGGAAACATTAGGTATTTATAACTTACGAGTGGGTGATCGGATCTTAATGAATTTTGATATTTAGAAGGACATTGTGACTCAGAGCTCTTATTTTAAATCCTGACCGGCATTAAGCTTCTTATTTTCCTTTTAAATCAATCTATTGATTCATAGAATTTTGTTAGAGCTCATACCATATGATCTCTTGGCTCTTAGCTCTTCTTGCCTCTTCATAAGTGCCATATGAGCTGTTAGCTCTTGTTTCTTTTTCCTTTTTTTAATGGGGTTACCATACACATAACAAATTCCAGTTTTGTTCAAACAAGTCCTTTGTATAGTTTTGCCATCAGCTTTGGTGACCTACTGCAGAACATTCTTTTCAGAATTCCCAAAGTCTGGTGTCCTTTGGAGGCAATTGACTGAGCATGTTGCTCAAATTTCAGTTCATCATCCACAAGTTTACCCTGGTCTCTTTCAGCATGGTAGAAACCAATCATCTCCCCAACACCATCTATTCCATATGTGATACTGACCCCTCATATTCTTTTTGCCAAAATGAATTGCCTTGCATTTCTTAATTTTAAATTAAACGACTTTTGTATGCCAATTTTTGAGTCATGGGCATACAGGATCATTTCATTTATGACAGATTGTGGGTATCATTGATATTGATGTTAAATAATGTTGGACCAAGGATTGTTCCCTGTAGTACTCTACTTTCCACTTCAGTATTATCTTTGTTTATTACACACTTTGTCAAACGCTTTGGTAAAATATAAGAGGATGAGGTCTACTGGGGTTTCTCTATCTAGGAGCTCTATGACAAAGTTGTACATATCTATCAGATTTGTATCAATTGATTGTCCTGATCAAAATCTCTACTGACTCTGCATAATAAGATTGTTGGAGTTGAGGTCTCTGACATTGGCAGTAATCACTGTTCCTTCCAGAATTTTCCCAACATTGGATGTAATCCTAATAGGGTGGTAATTTGATGGGTCCAATTGGCTGCCACCTTTCTGGATAGGGCTGATATTAGCATTCTGCCAGTCCTGAGGCACTGTCTTTGTATCAGGGATTTTTGGGAAAGTGCTGTGAGAGGCAAGGCCAATTCTGCATGAACTTCCTTTAATGTCCAAGGGTGTATCCTGTCAGGCCCTACAGATTTATTCCAGTTCAGGTTTTTCAGTCTAGCCTCAACATTGTCTATACTGACAGTTATTGGTGACATTGTATACTTATCAACTGTGTACTTAGGTTGATTGGGAAGTGGGTCTCTATCTGGGGAAGTGAAGGCTTTTTGGAACTCATTGTTCAGTGTCTCTTTATTTCGTTAGGTCTGTTAATAGATACTCCACCAACAGAAAGCTCAGTTAGTCTGAGTGTCTTCTGGGTTTTTGCAGGGAAGCATACCTCCGAAATTTCCTGGGATTTGGAAGCATTTGCAATTGCTTCTCTATACTCTCTTGTTAATTTTTGTGAAAGCAGTAAAGATTTATTACAGAGTTCCTTAAATCTATCATAATTTACCTGTGTTAGTATATCTTTATATTTTTTCCACTACCTTTTCTTTTTTGAATTGCCAGTTTAATGTTACAGGTGAGAAAAGGAAGAGTTCTTGGCTTATGGATCCATGTAGTTGTTGTATGCTTGTCACAAGATAATACAGGAATCTCTTTCACTTTGCACCATGATTCAGGAGCATCCGTATTCTCAATGAATGACCATTCTTCTCTTGATAGTTCTTGCCAAACTTGATGGCAATTTGTATTCACATAACTTGCATACTGATTTTTCTTAGGAAACAACCTAAGCTGACAAGCAATTGTAATATGATCATTTGCTCCAAATGGCAGTTGGGCCTCTGATCATTTCTGGGCCTCTTACTATTACAAAGTCAAGAACTCTTGGGGCTTGCCCAACTCGATGCATAGTTGGAAAATTAACTGCCTGGTACAATATATGATCTTGTAGTCATGTGAGAAATGGGTTAATATGACTAGCTTCTTCTTCTAAGGCATAACCCTCTGTCCATTGCACCTGGGGTAGATTAAAGTCTCCGTTTATGATTATGTTTTTGTTAGTAACTGGTCAACAGAGCTGATAAGTGCTTTTATTGGTCTCTCTTAGTAGGGGGCCCTAGGGCTTCTATACAGACATCCTGTTACAAATTGGCTATCATGGAGCTTAATTTTTACCCATACATGTTCTACCCAGGGTTCATACTCACTATTTATATAAAGGTGCCTGCCTGGAGGGATGCTCTTGCATAAATAGTAACTCCTCTACCTTCCTGTTTGTAAAGTTTGCAAAATTTTCCTGAAATGTTAAACTTATTTGCAAATAAGCCCTTTTGACAACGTGGATACATTTATACTCTTTTGATTTAGTTAGCAGCTGTAGTAGTAGTAACAATCACATCCAAAGTTGGGGTTCTAGTAGTGATAATCACAAGTTTGTTGTACTCATAGTTGTTAGTAGATGCAGTAGCAAGTACTCCCAAAGTTGGGGTTGTAGTAGTGATAATCACAAGTTTGCTGTACTCATAGATATTAGTAGATGTAGTAGCAAGTATCCAGTGACAGTAGCATAATGTCTTTCAGTTCAACATCTTCCTCAACTTTCTGCAAAAGACTCAACTTAACAGTCTTTAACTGTTCTTGAAATATTAAAAATATGCTGTTTTCACAACCTGTTAGCATATGGTGTGTCTTGATTTAATTTAATATTGCCCTTGCACTTGCAAATAATCACAGTATTAAGGATAAATAAAAGATATATAAGGATATTAAGGATAATAAATAGCTCAGACAGTTTAAGCTTTGTGTGTAAATACTATAAGCTAGATTTTGAACGCTGCATATCTGAGCTGCAGTGTTTTTACAGAGTTGAGGATATAAAAGACAAAAACAAGTGAAGTAATGTTTAAATAGATCAAATATAAGAGGAAATTCACATTCCAAGCGTTTTCAGCAAAACGCTTGGAATGTGGGTTTCCTCTTATATTTGATCTATTTAAACATTACTTCACTATTCCTATGAAGTCTGCGTCTTGTGAAAGACCTTTTTTTGCCTTTGATGGTTGAAGACTTATTGCTCCAACACCACAGGGCAAGAAAGATTATCTTCACTTGCACTGTTGGCAATTGAAAGACGATTACAGTTTTTGTAACAAGTCTGTGTGTATTGTAGGTTTATTTTATGTGTCCATTTGTCTAATCTTGAAATATCATAAGATTCGTGTACCCAATTGTTTAGTTTGGAACGGGGTCAGTGGCGTGACTGTAAGCTTAGCCAGAGTTGACCCAGCTCTAAATGGGTACCTGGAGAAATCTTGGGAAGGTAAACAGGAAGGGTGTGCGAAAGCACAGGATGGTTCACCCCCAACCCCCCATTGCACTTCCTGGCTGAAGGGCCAAGAAAGGGAGATCAACACCGCCGGTAGGGACTGTAAAGTCTAATGCCGTATCCTTTTTATTTATTTTTTATAAGATTCGTGTTACAATATAATGTTAGACTTGGAATTATATGTAAAGAAGCTTGGAATTATCCTGTATTTTTGCTTTATTTGGCCCACTTATTTGAATGCTATTTATTAATATAAAACAGCGAACCCGCTATCAAATCAAATTAATAAAAAGTAATAAATAATATTTCAATTAATACCGCATAGTAAAAGTTTAGCACAGCAAATTTAATCTTAGAGTCAAAATCTGTTCAAAATTGAACGCAACTGGATAGAACAATGCACAGAACTGTTAGAAGGGTGCTTGGTTCAACTATAAGCTAGAGCATCCTGTGCTGGAATGGGAGGCTGGAGAAGTGGAGAAGGATAGTTCTGCAATATTAGTTGTTAAGCCTGCTGAAAAAAGCCAAATGTCTATGACATTCACCCTAGTCAACGCAAAAGCTTTTTTTTAAACTATACTACTGTCACCTGCAGCAACTTTTTGCTGAGAATTTTAGCAAAAGCTTGATCACCAGTACTTAATTTTATGTTTATTTAATGTGTGTTTATTATTTATTATGCATTGTGTAATATTTTAAATTTAACCTAGTAGCGTCTTTGGTAAATGGTAACTCTTCTTTAGTAGCGGTCTAATAGTAATTACTATTGAATTACTATTCAATAGTAACTGAATGGCAATTCTTGCCCCCCCCTCCAATAAAAAGGCTAGCGCTACGTCCATGAACACCAAGGAGTTTAACATGTTTCACTAGCATTTCAGGTGGAATAGGGTCTAGGAAAATGGGAGTGGAATTCAAGAATTTTAAGAAATTTATCATCATTATATTTGATTTTGCGGAATATAGTTTTATATGTACATTCTTAGCTTCATCCAAAACATGGATTTTGATTTCAGGGAGGTCTCTTTTGATGTTTCTATGACATACTTCAAGGATCGAAAAATCATTTACATATTAACATATTTCAGCGAATCCCTTACCAATTTCATTAATAATTACTAGATATTAGAGTGGTCCCAAAAAGATTCCTTGAATAATTCAACAAGATTAACATAATTCAATAAGTAGAGGGAGACTCAGAGATAATATTTTTGAATTTTACAACTTGGGATCTATTTTAGAGAAATAATATAACAAAATTTACTCATTGTTGACAAGGCCAGCCTACGCTTTACGTTTTTGGCACAGCTTTATGGTTTAGGGCTTTAGGAATATTTTTATTATGAATAGACTACTATTATTATCAATATTAATATGAGATTTTCACGTGTTATATTAACTTGTTATTTATTGCTTACTATACATCGCACACTATTGTTTATTCCATTATTGTCAATGTTTCATGATTTTTTTATGTGTATGACCAGTAATTTTTTTCTCTCATTTTGATTTTATTCTTTATCATCGAGGATAGCCTAAGGGCATTATATATTCTCTAGAAAAATTATTCTGGATTTCTTTTTTTAATGGATTTTAAAATAAGAGCGGGTAAGGGCATAAAGACTATCAAAATAAGGCATTTTTCATTTTTTTATGCCCCTCTAAGCCACATTTAGGAATATGATTTTTAAGGAGAAAATATGACTGATTTTTAGGGAAAAGTCAAGAGAATTTGTAAATAGAGAAATTTGAAAAAAAGGGAGAGATACAATAAGCAAAACCTCTTCTTGTGTGCCTGGCTTCATTTTATCATGTCCTTCTAAGCCACCTTAATGCATATCCCTTTTTAGGGAAAATATCCCTAACTTTTGATGAAAGTGATAAACAGTATCTATAATTATATTTGAAATTTGAAAGAACGGTAGAGAAAAGGGATAGGCAAATTTACTCAAAACGTGTCTTGTTTTATACAAGCCACATATCCCTACAAGCCACATTATTGCATACCCTTTTTCAGGGAAAATACATAACTGCCTGCATTGAAGAGATTAAGCAGGAGCTTAGACAAGATAATCTGTCAGTGAAATGCAATGCAGTTTCAAAATTGGCCCATGTAAGTATTTAATGTATTTGTTTTTATGTACTGTTTTATTTTATATACTCATACAGTATTTTCCAGTAATTTGTATGTACTATATAGTATTTTATACACTTATTATTTAATGTATGAACCGAGTCATTTTTGTGCAATGAAAAGATATATATATATATATATATATATATATATATATATATATATATATATAATATATACATATATATTATATATATATATATATATATATATATATATATATATATATATATATATATATATATATATACATATATATATTATATAATATATATATATATATATATATATATATATATATATATATATATATATATATATGTATATATATATAATATATATATATAATGAAACGGTATTATATTTCACCAGGTCGCAGAAAATTGAAACTTACAAATGCATTCATTGACCAATTTCTACTGAATTGACTTGCTTTTATATATATATATATATATATATATATATATATATATATATATATATATTTCACCAGGTCGCAGAAAATTGAAACTTACAAATGCATTCATTGACCAGTTTCTACTGAATTGACTTGCTTTGATTCTCTTGAAATATTGTGGAACAAAAGATGCTTTTATAAAATGATAATAAACTCTCTGATTTAATATTTGTTTTTAGTTTCTTGTTTTTATTTTAAGTCTCTGTAGTAATGTCATGGTTTGAATTTTTGGGCTAGGGGTGGTGCAGAGGTGGTCTTAGGGGCAGGGGCACTTGCCCGGGCCCACAAACTTTAGGGGTGCAAAATTTCAAATAAATAATCCGACATTTACGAAAATGCTAAGAAACTCTTTGGTTTATTATTTATTTATAGTTTTATTAGTAATGTGGTGGTTTAAAGTTTTTGGGTTAGGGATGGTGCAAAGGCGGTTTTAGGGATGGGGCAGAGGGGCTCTTGCTTCGGGTGCGGAAATTTAGGAGTGCAAGGTCTTAGATAAATAAAATAACATTTACAATGATTTGTAATTTTTTTTAATTGCAGAGGGGCTCTTACTTCGGGTGCAAAAATTTAGGAGCGCAAGGTTTTAGATAAATAATTTAACATTTACAATGATTTTGCAATTTTTTAACTGCAGAGGGGCTCTTACTTCGGGTGCAGAAATTTAGGAGCGCAAGATTTTAGATAAATAATTTAACCTTTACAATGATTTTGCAATTTTTTAAGTTCAATTTCTACTAAAATAAAGTAGAGGGCGCTGTTGGCATAAGTATTAGCAAATTGAATTCGAAATTTTCATGTTTCCCATATCTTTCCCCGTATAAAGTAAAAAAAAAAATTCAGCAAATAAATGAATATATCTAATAAATGTAAATAGTGTTAAAATTTGGGTTTGAAAATTTTTGGGAGATGGGGAGGGTTCGCTAATCAAGACTTCTCCCTGGACGAAAGAGAGATTAGAACTGCCACTGGGGTTGTACAGTGGAGTTTCTACTGCTGATTAAGTTTTATGTAGACAAGTTCTATTTTTTGTCGACTGATTCAGATTTTGAAAAGCTTTTTTGGTCTGAAATTTAAATTTCAAAATGTCTTCTTTGGTAGTAGGTCAAAAGGTATAGCCAATTACCAAATTAGCCATACTGAATGACGACTTCAAATTGTTGATAAAGAGAAAGGGGGTAGAGTAATTCAAGGCTATCTTGTAGTATGAATTGTTTTCTAAACTATACATTATAACAACGAATTTGTTCTTCATTAAATTCTGAAAAACTTGTTTCATTCATTTTTGTATTGTTGTATTTTTGTTATTAACCCCCGGCCCACAAGGGCTGTTATTGTTAATAAATGTCATACCATATAATTGCTTTCTTGCAAGATCGGTCAGACGATTTTGTTGCTTTTTTGTTTTTGAATTTTCGCTGCGGCTTCTGCCATCTACTAGCCTACCTTGAAAATATTTGAAAAATTACGTAAAATATTATAAGATCTCGTGTCAACAAAAATATTTTTACCGCTGTAATTTGCGGTGAAATTTGCACAAATATATAAATTTAGCAGTTTTCCTGAAACGGGCCATACTATTTTTTTTCAGTTTATTTTTTCAGAACAAGTAAAAAAAATTGTCTGAAAATTACGTTTACACTGAAATCTAATATAGAACTGAAAGAAATAGAGTTCTTATAAATCAAACGAAGTAATTAAAATATTGTATGTTAAATATATTGTATGTGAACATTTGTATAATATACTGTATATATATATATATATATATATATATACTAGCTGTTGGGGTGGCGCTTCGCGCCACCCCAACACCTAGTTGGTGGGGGCGCTTCGCGCCCCCCCCAAGCCCCCCCGCGCGCGTAAGTCGTTACGCGCCATAATAGTTACGCGCCATTGTAGTTGTGTCCCTATGTCCCACCTGTGAATATAGATATATATATATATATATGGTTTTAACTACGTAAAACTTGCGAATATACAACATTCTTTGCTGTCCCATTGTCTTTGCATATAAATAGATTGTCAGGTTATCCCCCTGTTTCCCCCGGTGTCCCCGTTGTAGTTGTGTCCCTGTGTCCCGGTCGTCATTTATATTCCCTGTGTCCCGGGTCCCGGTCATCATTTGTATCCCGGTGTCCCGGTCTGTATATACATTCGTTTTTTAGTTTTGTTTTTCTCCTTTATTTTTTTCCTTTTTTTTTCTTTTTTAGCTTATTTAGATTTTTAGATTTTTTAGTTTTTTTTATTAGTTTTTAGTTTTTATTTCTTTTTAGTTTTTTTGTCCCGGTCGTCATTTATATCCCCCTGTTTCCCCCGGTGTCCCCGTTGTAGTTGTGTCCCTGTGTCCCGGTCGTTATTTATATTCCCTGTGTCCCGGTCGTCATTTGTATCCCGGTGTACCGGTCTGTATATACATTCGTTTTTTAGTTTTGTTTTTCTCCTTTATTTTTTTCCTTTTTTTTTCTTTTTTAGTTTATTTAGATTTTTAGATTTTTTAGCTTTTTATTAGTTTTTGGTTTTTTTTTCTTTTTAGTTTTTTTGTAGTTTTTACCTTCTTTTTAGTTTTGTTAATTTTTTTTTTTACTTGTGTCCTGGTCGTCATTTATACTCCCTGTGTCCCGGTGCTTTGTTGATTGCTAATCGAACATTCCTTTTGTCCTGGTCGCTTTCTCTTTGAGTGTCGTCATTTATTTTTTTCTTTTTTAGTTCTTTTAGTTTTTACCTTTTTTAGTTTTTTTTTAGTTTTTAGTTTTTTTAGTTTTTTACCTTTTTTTAGTTTTTTTAGTTTTTTAGCTTTTTTATTTTTTTTATTAGTTTTTAGTTTTTTTGTAGTTTTTGCCTTTTTTTTAGTTTTTTGTCCTGGTCGCTTTCTCTTTGAGTGTCGTCATTTATTAGTTTTTTCCTTTTTTTTTTTAGTTTTTTTATTGGTTTTTACCTTTATTTTAGCTTATTTTTCAGTTTTTTCCTTTTTTTAGTTTTTTTTTATTTTTTATTTTTTTTAGTTTTTCACCTTTTTTTAGTTTTTTTAGTTTTTTTAGTTTTTTAGCTTTTTTACTTTTTTATTAGTTTTTAGTTTTTTTTTGTAGTTTTTGCCTTTTTTTAGTTTTTTCAGTTTTTTTTTTAGTTTTTTATTGGTTTTTACCTTTATAGTTTTTTTAGTTTTTTAGCTTTTTTATTTTTTTTATTAGTTTTTAGTTTTTTTTTGTAGTTTTTGCCTTTTTTTAGTTTTTTCAGTTTTGACGTCACCTAATCCAGTTTTTTCAGGTGACGTCACCTGACACATCCATCCACACATCCATCCACACATCCACAGACAGACAACTTATTTTTATATATATAGATATATATATATATATATACTAGCTGTTGGGGTGGCGCTTCGCGCCACCCCAACACCTAGTTGGTGGGGGGGCGCTTCGCGCCCCCCCCAAGCCCCCCCGCGCGCGTAAGTCGTTACGCGCCATAATAGTTACGCGCCATTGTAGTTGTGTCCCTATGGTCCCACCTGTGAATATAGATATATATATATATATATGGTTTTAACTACGTAAAACTTGCGATATACAACATTCTTTGCTGTCCCATTGTCTTTGCATATAAATAGATTGTCAGGTTATCCCCCTGTTTCCCCCGGTGTCCCCGTTGTAGTTGTGTCCCTGTGTCCCGGTCGTCATTTATATTCCCTGTGTCCCGCGTCCCGGTCATCATTTGTATCCCGGTGTCCCGGTCTGTATATACATTCGTTTTTTAGTTTTGTTTTTCTCCTTTATTTTTTTCCTTTTTTTTTCTTTTTTAGCTTATTTAGATTTTTAGATTTTTTAGTTTTTTTTATTAGTTTTTAGTTTTTATTTCTTTTTAGTTTTTTTGTCCCGGTCGTCATTTATATCCCCCTGTTTCCCCCGGTGTCCCCGTTGTAGTTGTGTCCCTGTGTCCCGGTCGTTATTTATATTCCCTGTGTCCCGGTCGTCATTTGTATCCCGGTGTACCGGTCTGTATATACATTCGTTTTTAGTTTTGTTTTTCTCCTTTATTTTTTTCCTTTTTTTTTCTTTTTTAGTTTATTTAGATTTTTAGATTTTTTAGTTTTTTTATTAGTTTTTAGTTTTTTTTTCTTTTTAGTTTTTTTGTAGTTTTTACCTTCTTTTTAGTTTTGTTAATTTTTTTTTTTACTTGTGTCCTGGTCGTCATTTATACTCCCTGTGTCCCGGTGCTTTGTTGATTGCTAATCGAACATTCCTTTTGTCCTGGTCGCTTTCTCTTTGAGTGTCGTCATTTATTTTTTTCTTTTTTAGTTCTTTTAGTTTTTACCTTTTTTAGTTTTTTTTTAGTTTTTAGTTTTTTTAGTTTTTTACCTTTTTTTAGTTTTTTTAGTTTTTTAGCTTTTTTATTTTTTTTATTAGTTTTTAGTTTTTTTGTAGTTTTTGCCTTTTTTTTTAGTTTTTTGTCCTGGTCGCTTTCTCTTTGAGTGTCGTCATTTATTAGTTTTTTCCTTTTTTTTTTAGTTTTTTATTGGTTTTTACCTTTATTTTAGCTTATTTTTCAGTTTTTCCTTTTTTTTAGTTTTTTTTTATTTTTTATTTTTTTTAGTTTTTTACCTTTTTTTAGTTTTTTTAGTTTTTTTAGTTTTTTAGCTTTTTTACTTTTTTTATTAGTTTTTAGTTTTTTTTTGTAGTTTTTGCCTTTTTTTAGTTTTTTCAGTTTTTTTTTTAGTTTTTTATTGGTTTTTACCTTTATAGTTTTTTTAGTTTTTTAGCTTTTTTATTTTTTTTATTAGTTTTTAGTTTTTTTTTGTAGTTTTTGCCTTTTTTTAGTTTTTTCAGTTTTGACGTCACCTAATCCAGTTTTTTTCAGGTGACGTCACCTGACACATCCATCCACACATCCATCCACACATCCACAGACAGACAACTTATTTTTATATATATAGATAGATATATATATATATACTAGCTGTTGGGGTGGCGCTTCGCGCCACCCCAACACCTAGTTGGTGGGGGCGCTTCGCGCCCCCCCCAAGCCCCCCCGCGCGCGTAAGTCGTTACGCGCCATAATAGTTACGCGCCATTGTAGTTGTGTCCCTATGTCCCACCTGTGAATATAGATATATATATATATATATATGGTTTTAACTACGTAAAACTTGCGAATATACAACATTCTTTGCTGTCCCATTGTCTTTGCATATAAATAGATTGTCAGGTTATCCCCCTGTTTCCCCCGGTGTCCCCGTTGTAGTTGTGTCCCTGTGTCCCGGTCGTCATTTATATTCCCTGTGTCCCGCGTCCCGGTCATCATTTGTATCCCGGTGTCCCGGTCTGTATATACATTCGTTTTTTAGTTTTGTTTTTCTCCTTTATTTTTTTCCTTTTTTTTTCTTTTTTAGCTTATTTAGATTTTTAGATTTTTTAGTTTTTTTTATTAGTTTTTAGTTTTTATTTCTTTTTAGTTTTTTTGTCCCGGTCGTCATTTATATCCCCCTGTTTCCCCCGGTGTCCCCGTTGTAGTTGTGTCCCTGTGTCCCGGTCGTTATTTATATTCCCTGTGTCCCGGTCGTCATTTGTATCCCGGTGTACCGGTCTGTATATACATTCGTTTTTTAGTTTGTTTTTCTCCTTTATTTTTTTCCTTTTTTTTTCTTTTTTAGTTTATTTAGATTTTTAGATTTTTTAGTTTTTTTATTAGTTTTTAGTTTTTTTTTTCTTTTTAGTTTTTTTGTAGTTTTTACCTTCTTTTTAGTTTTGTTAATTTTTTTTTTTACTTGTGTCCTGGTCGTCATTTATACTCCCTGTGTCCCGGTGCTTTGTTGATTGCTAATCGAACATTCCTTTTGTCCTGGTCGCTTTCTCTTTGAGTGTCGTCATTTATTTTTTTCTTTTTTAGTTCTTTTAGTTTTTACCTTTTTTAGTTTTTTTTTAGTTTTTAGTTTTTTTAGTTTTTTACCGTTTTTTAGTTTTTTAGCTTTTTTATTTTTTTTATTAGTTTTTAGTTTTTTTGTAGTTTTTGCCTTTTTTTTTAGTTTTTTGTCCTGGTCGCTTTCTCTTTGAGTGTCGTCATTTATTAGGTTTTTCCTTTTTTTTTTAGTTTTTTATTGGTTTTTACCTTTATTTTAGCTTATTTTTCAGTTTTTTCCTTTTTTTTAGTTTTTTTTTATTTTTTATTTTTTTTAGTTTTTTACCTTTTTTTAGTTTTTTTAGTTTTTTTAGTTTTTTAGCTTTTTTACTTTTTTATTAGTTTTTAGTTTTTTTTTTGTAGTTTTTGCCTTTTTTTAGTTTTTTCAGTTTTTTTTTTAGTTTTTTATTGGTTTTTACCTTTATAGTTTTTTTAGTTTTTTAGCTTTTTTATTTTTTTTATTAGTTTTTAGTTTTTTTTTGTAGTTTTTGCCTTTTTTTAGTTTTTTCAGTTTTGACGTCACCTAATCCAGTTTTTTCAGGTGACGTCACCTGACACATCCATCCACACATCCATCCACACATCCACAGACAGACAACTTATTTTTATATATATAGATATATAGATATATATAGATATATATATATATTGTATATATATATATAATATTGTATATATAATATATTGTATAGTATAATATATAATAATATATTGTATAATAAAATATTGTATGTGAATAATTATAATATTGTTCAGAGAAGGAGTTATGCACCAAAATTTCTAAATCGGTGTTAGCATTATTAATCCATAGAATTTGGTTGTAATAATTCAAAAGAAATAATGTTAGACTCCTAAAAATTAGACACAAAATCCTCCCTTCAAAGTAAGCAAGTTGTTTCAATTGACATCTTATTTAATCCTCTGGATATTTAAATATTCCAGATTTTTTTTCTCTAATACATCTTGAACCTACTTTCAAACATAATTTAGTGCACTGTACACCAAATGAACACATGAATCAAGATGACACAAATGAAGCCACGTGACGCCACTACCTACTGTAATTTGTTCTCGTCTATATGCCGAAACACATAAATGAAACTGCGTAACATAGCTATCTACTATAATTTGTCCTTGTCTAAATATTTAGGTACATACGAAAACAAATGCATAACTAAAGCCACATAACACAAAACTTACCTACTATAATTTCTTTTTGTCGAACACAAACAACTGATTTTATCAAACAACGGATGCACAAACTGAATACACAAACAACTGATTTTATCAAACAACGGATGCACAAACTGAATACACAAACAACTGATTTTATCAAACAACGGATGCACAAACTGAATACACAACTGATTTAACTTTTAGACAAAACTCGAAACTGAAACAAAATTTGAAACTCGAACAACTTTCCACAACTTATCATTAGAAATAATGGCTTTCATAGTGAGAACCTGTTGTTTGCTGAATTTTTTTCGTTTCCAGGGGCTGTTTTTCAGAAGAGGAAGAATGACTGTTGACTATTTAAGGACACTATTTGAAGTCAAAGGGGTGAAAGACTATATGGTAGTCCATATACCCTTATGCGAATTTTGGAACTGGAACTGTTCCCACTAAGACATTCAATATTTTTGGTATCAGGAATTCTATAACTCTTTTTTGGACAATCTTTTTGTGGTTATTGTTTTGGCTGCTGAATGGCTCGTCTAATCTTGAATTTAATATCCAAAATCGGGTAGTTTCAACATTTTCATAATGTGTTTTCAAAATAACCAATGGGCAAGTTTAATCAATTGATTTGTTTTTTTTCAGCTTCAAATGCTTGGGTATGACATCAGCTGGGCAGGGTTCAATATCATAGAAGTGATGAGTTCATCAAAGTTCACTCACAAAAGGATTGGATACTTTGCTGCGTCCCAGAGCTTTCATCAAGACACTGAGGTATGTTGAATTTGAATTACTTTTACTGAAAGAATCTGATTATTAGGTGTTAACGACATATTTTCAAGACAGTAGTGAGCCATCAATATCAATCTGTTGGTGGTGCTACATATCTTGTCAGTAATAAAACAAGAAGATTTGTCAGTTCCTGTTTGATAAAAATAGCAGCACATCGTCACAGCCATCAATATCAATCTGTTGGTGGTGCTACATATCTTGTCAGTAATAAAACAAGAAGATTTGTCAGTTCCTGTTTGATAAAAATAGCAGCACATCGTCAAACGATTGATGGTGCTATTGCTATTTACCTATTGGTGCTGGTGCTACTGATGGTGATGGTCCCATCAATAAGCAAGAGGATTTGTAAATTCCTGTTTGATAAGACTAGTAGTCCATCATCAAACTGTTGATGGTGCTGGTGCTACTGATGGTGCCACTAATAAAGCAAGAAGATTTATCAGTTTCTGTGTGATAAGACTGGTGGTACATCTTGACACTATTGATGGTGGTATTTGCCTGATAGTGCTTGTGCTAGTGATGGTGCCATTAAGAAAACAAGAAGATTTGTCAGTTTTTCTATGATAAGACTATTATCAAACTGATGATGGCGCTGTTTATTTGATGGTGATGCTGCTAATGATGGTGATGGTACCATCAATAAGCAAGAGGATTTGTCAATTCCTGTTTGATAAGACTAGTAGTCCATCATCAAACTGTTGATGGTGCTGGTGCTACTGATGGTGCCACTAATAAAGCAAGAAGATTTATCAGTTTCTGTATGATAAGACTGGTAGTACATCATGACACTATTGATGGTGGTATTTGCCTGATAGTGCTTGTGCTAGTGATGGTGCCATTAAGAAAACAAGAAGATTTGTCAGTTTTTCTATGATAAGACTATTATCAAACTGATGATGGTGCTGTTTACTTGATGGTGATGGTGCTAATGATGGTGATAATACCATTAATAAAGCAAGAAGACTTGTCAGTTTCTGTTTTATAAGATTAGTAGTGCATCGTTCAAGCCGTTGATGGTGCTTTTTTACCTGATGGTGCCGGTGCTATTCACCTGATGATGCTTTTGCTAGCGATGGTGAAGATGCCAGGATAGTGAGTTTGCCAGTTTCTGTTTTATAAGACTAGTAGTACATCAGCAAACTGTTGACGATGTTATTTACCTGATGATGCTGGTGCTAGCAACGGTGATGGTGCCATTGATAAAGTAGGAAGATTTCTCAGTTTCTGCTTAATAAGATTAGTAGTACATTACCAAAGTGTTATTGGTGCTGGTGCTAATGATGGCGATGTTGCTGATAATGAATCAAGAAGATTCACCAACTTATCCATCTGTCAAGACTAGTAGCTTATCGTCAAGCAGTTGACGGTGCCATGTACCTCTCCATATAATGAGATCCTATGCTGTCATCCCATTTCCTCCCCAGAAATGTCTTCTAATACCTTTTCTCAAATTGTTTCTAAGGAGCATTAATACTGATAGTTTCTTATAGCCCATAAAAATAATTTTATTTTGTCTTTTTTTCTTCTTTCTAAGCTTAATAAGGAGCACTTTTTATATGGTATATCAGTGTCGATCAAATCTTACACTTGGTGGGGTAATACTCCTCTGAGATTTATCTAAGAGGTCCTTCCCTGCCTCCTTGGGCTTCTGCAAAATTTGATAAATAATGGCCTAGATACTCTTCCTCCTGGAAAAATGCACTGATCCCCACTACAAGGGTTGGACCTATTTGTACCTATACATCACAGTGATTTTGGATAGGTTTGAAGCTAACAAGAGTTTTGATGGGTATGTACCCATCTCTGAGGCCATCTGTGGCTCTCAAAGGCTTAGACTCTTGTGATTTTATTTTCCTGGCTTTCCTGGACATTTTAGAACTGGTAAATCAACCAATGAATTGCTTTTTGCAGGCTGAATGTAGATGGTACTTTATTATGTACGGCCTAGGTATGAAAACAAAAAAACAAGTTTTTTAAATGAAAGTAAGGAGCAACATCAAAACTTAAAACGAACAAAAATTACTCCGTATATGAAAGGGGCTTTTCCTCCTCAACGCTCCGCTCTTTATGCTAAAGTTTGACTCTTTCTCTTAACTCTATTTTTAAAACAGTAAGAAACTTTAGCGTAAAGAGTGGGGCGTTGAGGAGGAAAAGCCCCTTTCATATACGGAGTAATTTCTGTTCGTTTTAAGTTTTAATGTTGCTCCTTACTTTCATTTAAAAAAACTTGTTTTTTTTTCTTATTTAATTTCTGGACGTTTTTGAATTAATGCATGTTTTGATCTTGGCTTCCCGCACATAAATAATTAAAACGAAATTTGCATATTAATTAATTGCAATTAATCGGATGATTTTGAGAAAAAAGGAGCGAGGGAGGAGGCCTAGTTACCCTCCAATTTTTTGATTACTTAAAAAAGCAACTAGAAATTTTAATTTTTTACAAATGTTTTCATTGGTTAAAAATATACGTAACTTTGTATGAGGGGATTCAACCCTCGTCGATACCTCGCTCTTTACCCTAAAGCTTAAGTTTTGTCCCAATTCCTTAAGAATAACCTCTGAATCACAAGGTCATAGAATAAATAGTTGAAATTACTAAAAATACTTTAGCGTAAAGAGTGAGGTATAACGAGGAGGTAAACCCCTCATATGCGTAATAATTTTTGTTCGTTTTAAGTTTTAATGCTCCTCCTTACTTTCAGTATAAAAAACTTAATATTTATTTTTTCATTTTTTTTTTCAAATAATGCTAGAAAACCCTGCGCCCATTTCATTGAAATTCTCTTCTCCCATGACAAGTTTCTCCATGGAAATATCCTCCCACGTAACCCCGATCTTCCACCCGATCAAATTTCCCACCTAAACAAAAAAAAAATCCCCCTGAAAACGTCTGTACACTTCCCAGTAACCATTACTGTATGTAAACACAGGTTAAAGTTTGTAACTTGCAGTCCCTCCCACGGTGACTGCGGGGGAGTAAGTCGTCCCTAAGACATAGTTATTAGGTTTTTCGACTATGGTGAATAAAATGGCTATCTCAGAATTTTGATCCGGTGACTTTTGGGAAAATGAGCGTGGGAGGGGGCTAGGTGCCCTCCAATTTTTTTGGTCACTTAAAAAGGGCACTAGAACTTTTCATTTCCGTTAGAATGAGCCCTCTCACGACACATTCTAGGACCACTCAGTCGATACGATCACCCTGGGGAAAAAAAACAAAAAAATAAATAAACACGCATCCGTGATCTGTCTTCTGGCAAAAAATGCGAAATACCACATTTTTGTAGATAGGAGCTTGAAACTTCTGCAATAAGGTTCTCTGATACGCTGAATCTGATGGTGTGATTCTCGTTAAGATTGTATTACTTTTAGGGAGCGTTTTCTGAAATGAGGCAAATTTTCTCAGGCTCGCAAATTTTGATGGGTATAACTGATCTTGATGAAACTTAAATATTTAAAATCAGCATTAAAATGCGATTCTTTTGATGTAACTCTTGTTATCAAAATTCCATTTTTAGAATTTCGGTTACTATTTAGCCGGGTCGCTCCTTACTACAGTTCGTTACCACGAACTGTTTGACTACATGTGGCGTTTACTCATTCTGGCGTGCCCGGAAATAAAACAAGACCTTATCTCTAGTCCCATTGTAATTGTTTATGTATGTTGATACAGGTAAATTCATTTACCTCGAAGGATGAGGAGCTCAAAGGTGGAGCGTGCGCAGGTGTATTAGCGGCTTGGTGCTCCACTGTGTTGTTAATTGTTGTAATAGCTTTGAGGAATTTAGGGACTTATAAAACATTCACGTTTCTTGAATCTTTATTATTTCTAGAATTGTTTTGTAAATTTTTAGAGCTTTTCTTTATTCTAGATACAGCCAGGGAGTGAATGTTTTCAGTAAAACTAATACGTGGAAGGTAGGTATGGAAAAAAATTCCAAAGCTGCCAGTAGCGGAATTCGACAAATTTCTAAAAGTTGCTGACACTATCAGCATAACTGGTGCTTTGCCAACTTTTCTTTGAGCAAAAAGATTTTGTATATGTAAAAATGATATTTTCAGACAAAATCCGTCAACAAATTTCAAAACTGCCCAGTAGCTTTGCTATTTTGCTACCCTACTTTTTCCATCGTGAATGAAAGGTATTACAGTTCTGAAACTATTTACAAATTCGTTTGTCTGTCTTGATGTAAAAAGCTAACAACATACCCTAGAGTCACAACCTCAAAATTGACATGAAGAACCCTCTGGAAGATTTTAGTTTTGAAAGGAGTTTTGTATTTTTAGCATTATATTTTTTGGTGTTTTGTATTCAAATAGGAAATATTTTTTAGAAATCGTATGATGCAATGGTTTTGATAGTTTTCATTCAATTGATGATATTGATTGGTCATTATATGTTGTTATATTTCGTGTTCACAAGTTGGAAATGCAAAAAAGTTAATTATGCGAAAAATATAAGGGCTAATGTGGGATTGGGGCATATCATTCCAAAGAATCACTCTCCAAACCTGTATAAGCCTATTGTCACAAGTATTTTAGTCATGGTTGATGCAGTAACTAGTAAAAAACCAAATTCACCCCATACTAACCAAAAATTTAAAAACGATTTTTGAAAAAACTGTCAAGTGGTAAGAAAAATGGCAATTTGAAGCATTTTCAGGAATCGATACTATGATTTCGGTTAATTTTAATGATTAAAGTTCATTGCGCCAAAAATAATAGGAATTTCGAAAGATAGCCTGAAACCTCTTGAAAAGGGTTTCGAATTGAAATAAAAACCGCACTATTAGAATCGTCATTGTTGAAAACCCTATACAAGAAAGTTACTGCCCCCGGTCTTGAACAATAAGGAATATATTATAAAATAATGAGAAATTTCCTTATTAATAATTTCGTTAGAAATAATGCATGTTTTTTGCTTTACCACTAGAAGGGCACTGGAGAGCTGTTTAAGGGTTTATTTGAAAGGAAACTCTTATATATACGTTCTTTATTTTAAAAATTCAGACATTATATTAAGAAATAAGACATTATACTAAGAAAATACTTAAGGCTAAATAATATGTTAAAAAATACTAAACATTAAGACATTATATTGAAAAATAAGACAAACATTAAAAAAATATTAAAAACTAAGACATAGTATATATAACACATAAGACATATAAAAAAATATTAAAACATATTAAAAATTAGACATTATATTAATAAATTTGTCAGAGACGAGAAAATCCAGTTATACAGCTCTGATCATTCTAGGTACTGATGTTGACGACGAATATGATACGGAAGGACCTGAGCAGTCAGAATCAGTATGACGCTGGTGCTGCCCTCTCTGGATTGTCCTGTTTCATTAGCTGTGATCTAGCAAGAGATTTGGCCAATGATATCATGACTCTCGTAAGTAGTCGAAAACAAGAGCTCATATGGCACTTGTGACGAGGTCGGAACCTAAAATTAGACTCAATACTATAAAATAATAATATAACTCAATAAAATTATATAATAATTTTAATAATAGTATATAATTATAATACTATTATATAATTATCTTATAATTATAATTAAATTAGAATTATAATTAAATTATAATTATAATTAAATTAGATAATAATTATATAATAATAGTATATAAAATAATACTATAACTCAATAAAATTAGACTCGGTACTAAAGTTACCGATTTTGCTGTTCTTTGTTTATTGGCAATTATTACAAATATAACTTGCAAATACAGTGTTCCTGTAGCCTCTTCTTCTTCATATTATAATGTTTGTCCCACCCAATTTCATCCCGATCTCTCCACTCTAAGTGTTTTTCAAGATTTCCGGTTTCGGCCTCCAACCCCCCTCCCCAATGTCACCGGATCCAGTCGGGATTTAAAATAAGTGCTCTGAGTGCTCTGGGACACGAGGTCTTTCTAAATATCAAATTTCATTATGATCTTTTTTTTTTTTTTTTTTTTTTTTTTTTTTTTTTTTTTTTTTTTTTTTTTTTTTTTTTTTTTTTTTTTTTTTTTTTTTTTTTTTTTTAGAGAGAGAGAGAGAGACACACTTTTTATTATACATATCATCAATATGTATCATTACTTTGACCATATAAATTAATTTGAATCCTCCCGAAATTTTGGTCTGAATCATAGAAACATAACAAAAATACATATAAACAAATATTTGATTGGTTTTTTAAAGTTTTTTCTGGTAACCCCACCCTCCCCCCTCCAGATAAAAATTCTGGATGTCCTTAGCCAAAGACACCAAAATAAAAACATTCCTTTGCTCCTTGGACCTATCTTAGGTCTAATCACATCTGAAAACAAAACTTTTCTAAGATTTTTTTTATTTTCGTTGGTTCGAAGTATGAAGTTTTGGGTTCGTCACTATTGCCGCGTTGAATCTTGGGAATAAGCAATCAGAACTAATTAATTAATTATGACTAGTTTTTTCCCTTAAAAATTCAAACATTATTTTATATAATGTTTATATATATATATACATAATATATATATATATATATATATAATATATATATATATATATATATATATATATATATATATATATATATATATATATATATATATATATATATATATATATATATATATATATATATATATGTACATTATATATATATATATATATATATATATATATATATATATATATATATATATATATATATATATATATATATAATTAAAAAATAAACTTTATTTTTATTTCCAAAAGGCAGCTATTCTTTCAGTTGGATGGCAACACCTTTTTAAACTATTGGGTTCCATGTCTTTAGCTTATCTGGCTGATTTTTTGCCCATGCTTTTTTTTGGTGTCCATGGCAAGCAGGAAGAAAAATGTCAATGAAACGAAATGTCAATCAATCTAAGATTTTATCTCTATAAAATACGGCGTCCGTGGCGTCGAAAATGAAAATAATCTAAACCATAACAGTTTAAAAAAGAAGGAATCTGAAATTTAAAGAGAATAAAAGGGTAAAATGACAGTAACAAGTTCATTGAAATATCACGTAAGCAGTTTATACTACACAATGAAGTTGTATCTACTTTTATTATTTAAGTAGTATAACTTATAGCAGTATTAAGTAGTACTTGTGTAGAATAGTTGTGTTAAGTAATAGTAACATGTAAGCAGTGTAACTTTTGTTCTGAGCATTTCATTAATAGGACTCTGTTGGGGCAGGAGTGTATTCCTCTTTAAGATTGGTCAAACTTAAGATTGTTCTTACTTGTTGCTTGTGTACTTCCATAATATTATGTATAACTCTATACCTCATATTATAATTCTATAACTATAACTCTACTTCCGTGTATTCTCCGAAATTTCTCCAGTTACCTATTTGTAGCTTGGTCAACTCTGGATGAGCTTACAAGTCACATCACTGATCCCCTTTCCAAACTAAATAATCAGCAACGCCAGGGCTTGAACCCCTATCTTTTTGGACATAGACATAGACAGCGGCCTAACCTCTTTTCTTGTACGAGGTTATAGCCCTTAACCATTCGCCATCTGTTTTAACTTAAGTACTGCATGCACTTCGGTTTTAGAATTCAAATCATATGGAGGAATTCCTGGAAGACAAGGCTTTGCTTTCGAGAAGCTGTTCTGCTATTTTCCAAAGCGTCATATTTATAAAGCGTCATATTTTCCAAAGCGTCATATTTATAAAGCGTCATATTTTCCAAAGCGTCATATTTATAAAGCGTCATATTTTCCAAAGCGTCATATTTATAAAGCGTCATATTTTCCAAAGCGTCATATTTATAAAGCGTCATAATTTCCAAAGCGTCATATTTATAAAGCGTCATATTTTCCAAAGCGTCATATTTATAAAGCGTCATATTTTCCAAAGCGTCATATTTATAAAGCGTCATATTTTCCAAAGCGTCATATTTATAAAGCGTCATATTTTCCAAAGCGTCATATTTATAAAGCGTCATATTTTCCAAAGCGTCATATTTATAAAGCGTCATATTTTCCAAAGCGTCATATTTATAAAGCGTCATATTTTCCAAAGCGTCATATTTATAAAGCGTCATATTTTCCAAAGCGTCATATTTATAAAGCGTCATATTTTCCAAAGCGTCATATTTATAAAGCGTCATATTTTCCAAAGCGTCATATTTATAAAGCGTCATATTTTCCAAAGCGTCATATTTATAAAGCGTCATATTTTCCAAAGCGTCATATTTATAAAGCGTCATATTTTCCAAAGCGTCATATTTATAAAGCGTCATATTTTCCAAAGCGTCATATTTATAAAGCGTCATATTTTCCAAAGCGTCATATTTATAAAGCGTCATATTTTCCAAAGCGTCATATTTATAAAGCGTCATATTTTCCAAAGCGTCATATTTATAAAGCGTCATATTTTCCAAAGCGTCATATTTATAAAGCGTCATATTTTCCAAAGCGTCATATTTATAAAGCGTCATATTTTCCAAAGCGTCATATTTATAAAGCGTCATATTTTCCAAAGCGTCATATTTATAAAGCGTCATATTTTCCAAAGCGTCATATTTATAAAGCGTCATATTTTCCAAAGCGTCATATTTATAAAGCGTCATATTTTCCAAAGCGTCATATTTATAAAGC
The DNA here is from genome assembly GCF_032884065.1 of Artemia franciscana. Classification (NCBI taxonomy): domain Eukaryota; kingdom Metazoa; phylum Arthropoda; class Branchiopoda; order Anostraca; family Artemiidae; genus Artemia; species Artemia franciscana. Next base: position 31,303,769 of record NC_088881.1, read on the forward strand.
GTCATATTTTCCAAAGCGTCATATTTATAAAGCGTCATATTTTCCAAAGCGTCATATTTATAAAGCGTCATATTTTCCAAAGCGTCATATTTATAAAGCGTCATATTTTCCAAAGCGTCATATTTATAAAGCGTCATATTTTCCAAAGCGTCATATTTATAAAGCGTCATATTTTCCAAAGCGTCATATTTATAAAGCGTCATATTTTCCAAAGCGTCATATTTATAAAGCGTCATATTTTCCAAAGCGTCATATTTATAAAGCGTCATATTTTCCAAAGCGTCATATTTATAAAGCGTCATAATTTCCAAAGCGTCATATTTATAAAGCGTCATAATTTCCAAAGCGTCATATTTATAAAGCGTCATATTTTCCAAAGCGTCATATTTATAAAGCGTCATATTTTCCAAAGCGTCATATTTATAAAGCGTCATAATTTCCAAAGCGTCATATTTATAAAGCGTCATATTTTCCAAAGCGTCATATTTATAAAGCGTCATATTTTCCAAAGCGTCATATTTATAAAGCGTCATATTTTCCAAAGCGTCATATTTATAAAGCGTCATATTTTCCAAAGCGTCATATTTATAAAGCGTCATATTTTCCAAAGCGTCATATTTATAAAGCGTCATATTTTCCAAAGCGTCATATTTATAAAGCGTCATATTTTCCAAAGTGTCACAAACTTTTTCCCTTCTTTTTTGTATCATTTTTTGCAACTTTATCACGGTTTAGCACACTCTCAAAATGCTGTGCCTATCTCTCTTTAACTCTTTCCTTATCACCATTTGTCGTCCCGTTCATATCTTTAACTGGGACAAGTCGAGATTAACTGTTCCCTCTCAGTTTTTTAACATGCCAATATAATATTTTATATACTTTTATGCCGTCTGGCTGCATCTCTAAATCTTCAGCCATTTCATCCATGTCCTCCACTTCACACCTCTTTAATTCCTATTTCAACGCAATCTTTATTTTCTTTACATTCCTCTTATTTTTATATGATATATTATTCAAATATTTCTTGTACAAGCCCCTCCTCTTCTCTACTAAAGTTAAAACATTTCATTAACATTTCTAGTTACGTTTTTAACTTTCTTTCCTAAGACACCATCTGCTACTTGGCTAATTATTTTCCTGCTATTTAGGGCCGAATTGTATAGTTGTTTTCCGTTTTCAAAATATCCCCAATCAATCCGTCTATCTATTACCTCGAAAATATTTGGAAAACTATTAGCTTTTTTCCAAAATACCAAAATTCCTTGTAGATGGCGTATCAACAAAACATTTTAGTTCCGTAATTTACTGCCAAATTTGTTCAAATATATATATAATGTAGAATTCGGCTGCTTTTCAGAATTGTAAGACTTAGGTGACTCATATATTGGTATCAGTATTGTTATCATTAATTTTTTTCCTCCCCCTTCCCCACAGTGTACACAAATTTATAGTAATTATTTAAATGGGTGGAACCAAAAACAATCCTAATCTACGAAAAAAAGGTGTAATGAATTTTTTTTTGTTAATTAAAAAAAATTGATAATAATTAAGAAAGAAAAGTTACTAAAATGGGTCGAAGCTCAGCCTAATAATTATTCTTTTTAGTTAACGTCAACCAAGCCTTACTTACGGAAGAAAGCTGTGCTCATGCTGTACAAAGTATTTCTCCGCTACCCTGATGCATTGCGACCAGCTTTCCCTAGGCTCAAGGAAAAACTTGAAGATCCCGATCCAGGTTCGTTTCTTCTATTAACGTTATTTCTATTTGTTTCTTCTATTTTTTCTATTAAATCAACGTTGTCAAATCAAGATTAATAATTTAAAAAAATCAAAGATGCAAAAAATCAACGGATTTTCCCCTCATTTTCTACATTTTCGACAGGATTAACATGCCCCCCTGTTTTCAACCGAGGGTTGAAATAATGTGCAATTTTTGGCTTGGTGTTGGATATTGAACTTGGAAAAAAAATTTGTACTCTGAATTAATAATAATAAATATTAATTTTTATTCCACTATAAATAACAAGACAAAAGTGGAGTAATAAATTACAGAGAAAAAAAGAATTAAAAATAAAACAAAAACATCAACCAGGAAAAAACCTGGGATAAGACCATGTAATGGCTGAAACTTTGAAATAGCAGAGTTGGACAACTCTTCATATAACAATTCAGGTAATTGTTTCTTGTTCACAAAAATATTGAGACACATCAGTTCATACAAAACTTAATTTTGCTTGCTGATCTAGGTGAAGGAGTGGAAACGGCTATTAAAGGTCTATGACAACGGTCATTTTAATGATGTATTTTATATTTCACCTGACATTTTTGAAGGGTTTGAGGCTCTTTCTCGAAATTCTCAAAACTAAGAATATCCAAAAACAGCATTCACGTGTTATTTTGTCATTATATCCAAATGTCACCATATCCAAAAACTACGTTACAGCGTTATTTGTCATTAGATACTATTTGATCCAGACGAAGGAATTTCTGATGATTTGGAAGATGACCTGAAATCGCTAAAAGCCCCGCCCCCCTTTTTTTTACAGGAGTTCAATCTGCACCAGTAAATGTCATCTGTGAATTAAAACGGATAAACCCCAAGAATTATTTAAGCTTAGCTCCCGTTTTTTTTAAGTTTAAACCCAAGAAATTATATAAAAATTTTGCTCGAGTAAGAGGTTTTAGTAGCCTAGGTTGATAGGTGAATGGTCCTTATCTAGATACTATTTGATCCAGAAGAATGAATTTCTGATGACGTGGAAGATGACCTGAAATCACTAAAAGCCCCGCCCCCTGTTTTTTTTTACAGGAGTTCAATCTGCAGCTGTAAATATCGTCTGTGAATTTGCACGGATAAACCCCAAGAATTAGTTAAGCTTAGCTCCCGTTTTTTTTTTTCAAGCTTAACCCCAAGGAATTATATAACAATTTTGCTCGAGGTAGAGGTTTTACTAGTCTCATTGTGCATGGTCCTTATCTAGATCCAATATGATCCAGAAGAAGGAATTTCTGATGATGTGGAAGATTACCTGAAATCACTTTAAGCCCTCCCTTTTTTGCAGGAGTTCATTCTGCAGCTGGAGTTGGAGGGAGGAAAACTAAAATCTTGGAAAACACTTAGAGTGGAGGGATTGGGATGAAACTTGATGGGAAAAATAAGCAAAAGTCCCAGATATATGATTGACATAATCGGAATGGATCTGCTCTCTTTGGGGTAGTGGGGGAGGGGGGTAATTCCGAAAAATTAGAAAAAATAAGGTATTTTTAACTTACGAATGGGTGATCGGATCTCAATGAAATTTGATGTTTAGAAGGATATCGTGTCTTAGAGCTCTTATTTTAAATCCCGACCGGATCTGGTGACATTGGGGGGGGGGGGATTTGGGAGGGGGAAACCTAAAACTCGGAAAACACTTAGACTGGAGGGATCGGGATGAAACTTGGTGGGAAAAATAAGCACAAGTCCTAGATACATGATTGACATAACTGGAACGGCTCCGCTCTCTTTGGGGTAGTTGGGGAAGGGGTTAATTCTGAAAAATTAGAAAAAATGAGGTATTTTTAACTTACGAACGGGTGATCGGATCTCAATGAACTTTGATATTTGGAAGGATATCGTGTCTCGAAGCTCTTATTTTAAATCCTGACCGGGTCTGGTGACATTGGGGGAAGTTTGGGGTGGGGGAACCTAAAATCATGGAAAACGCTTAGATTGGAGGGATCGGGATAAAAATTGGTGGGATAATAAGCAGAAGTCTTACATACGTGATTTAAATTATTGGAACGGATCCGCTCTATTGGGGGGGGGGGGTGGTTAATTCTGAAAAATAAGAAACAAATACGTATTTTTAACTTACGAAGGAGTGATCGGATCTTCATGAAACTTCATATTTAGAAGGACCTTGTAACTCAGATCTCTTATTTGAAATCTCAACCGGATCAAGCGTAATTGGGGGGGGGCAGTTGGGGGGACCGGAAATCTTGGAAAATACTTAAAGCGGTGAGATCAGGATGAAACTGGATGGGAAAAATAGAAACCTGTCTAAGATACGTGACTGACATAACCGGACCGGATCTGTTCTCTTTGGGGAATTGGGGAGAGGGTAATTTTGAAATTTGAGGTATTTGTAACTTACGAAAGGGTGACCAGATCTTAATGAAATTTGATATTTAGAAGGATCTTGTGCTTTAAAGTTATAATTTTAAATTCCGACCATATCCTGTGACATCGGGGGGAGTTGAAGGGGGAAACCGGAATTCTTGGAAAACTTGAAAATTGGGGTATTTTTATTTTACGAATAGATAATCCGATCTTAATGAAATTTGATTTTTATAAGGAATTCATGTCTCAGAGCTCTTATTTCAACTCCCGACCAGATCTTTTGACATTGGGGGAGTTGGAGGGGGAAATCTTGGAAAAACACCTGGAGGGGAGGAATCGGGATGAAGCTTGGTGGATAGAATAAACAAATGTCCTTGATACGTGATTGACAGAATCCTACTGGATTTGCTCTCTTTGGAGGAGTCGGGGGGAGGGGTTCAGTGATTTGGCGATTTTGGTGCTTCTGTACGTGCTAGGACGATGAAAATTGGTAGGTGTGTCAGGGAGCTGCACAATTTGACTTGATAAAGTCGTTTTCCCAGATTCGACCATCTCGGGGGCTAAAGGGAGAGGAAAAATTAGAAAAAATTAGGTATTTATAACTTACGAGTGGGTGATCGGATCTTAATGAATTTTGATATTTAGAAGGACGTCGTGACTCAGAGCTCTTATTTTAAATCCTGACCGGCATTAAGCCTCTTATATTCCTTTTTAAATCAATCTATTGATTCATAGAATTTTGTTAGAGGTCATACCATATGATCTCTTGGCTCTTAGCTCTTCTCGCCTCGTCACAAGTGCCATATGAGCTCTTAGCTCTTGTTTTTCAAGTTTCACCCCAAGGAATTATATAACAATTTTGCTCGAGTTAGAGGTTTTAGTAGTCTCATTGTGCATGGTCCTTATCTAGATTCAATATGATCCAGAAGAAGGAATTTCTGATGATTTGGAAGATGACCTGAAATCACTTTAAGCCCTCCCTTTTTTGCAGGAGTTCAATCTGCAGCTGTAAATGTCATCTGTGAATTAGCACGGAAAAACCCCAAGAATTATTTAAGCTTAGCTCCCGTTTTTTTTAAGTTGATGACGACTTCAACAAATAATTGGATGCTCATCAAAATAATAAAGCTGGTATGTACTGCTGCTTCATTACTAAAGTTTTTTAAGTTAAGGACTAGTATACTCTAATTAGTGGAATTGATTATCGGATGTAAATTAACGTTCTAATAATATATTATAATGCATAACTTTGTATGATCTGTTGTCTTATAAATGTTTTTGACCTGAAAAATTCAATCAGGGGTGACGATCTGGGGTTTTATGACTTTTCTTTCAGTGATGTCTTCATTTTTTATTAGATCCCATTTTTCTCTCTGGCTGTAAAGAGGGAAATTATCTTTTGTGTACTATAAACGTTCGTTTTGTCTTATCAGCGTTCACAGTAATTGCAGTAGTGGAAGCGTTTAAAATGTGAGTTGTATTTTTTTTTTTTTTTTAGTTTTTTTTCTCTCTTGTGTGTTTTTTGTCGTGTTTTTTAGATGGTTTAATTTAAAAAGGAAGATATTTTCCTTAAAGTTTTCTTTTTTGCTAAAAAAGGCTCCCGGGCCTGGAGCCAAAATATTAGGATTTTTATATAAAGTTTTATTGTTTTTTTTTTGTTCTCTTGTCCCGCTGCTTTATTTAAATCAACCCCAGTTTTTCCTCTCTTAAATTTTGTTATCAGATAAACTGTAGTAAATTGACTTTTAGTCGCTTTTGGTCTAATCAGTGAACTGGACAACAGTAGCCAAAAAAGTCATATCCAAGAATAATGACTAATTCGGTTTTATCTCCTATGCTCATGAATTGTTAAATAGTCAGGGTCATTTTTTTATTTATAGCCAAATGTGCCGAATTTAAAACGCCAATATTTTTTCTCTAAAAAAATAGTTTCTTTGATTTGTTTGTATCTGTTTAATAGTCTGTATTTGACAATTGGTTTCCTTGCAATTTCCGTAAGGAGGTTTTTCTTGGGGTTACTTGTGTTTCATGACATGTACTGTCGCAGCTTCTACTGTTTAAGGACGCTCGAACCCGCGAATGTCATTTTGCTTTGCAAAATATCACTGCCCCCTTGCTCCCCAAACGATTCTTCTGCTAGTGTGTTTATACTTTAAGTTAGAAAAACTGAATCTCAAGTTTGTATTATCAGGCACGTACTAATTTGGGTGAACACCTAGTCGCCCAAAATCTAGTGATCTCCGATAAAAATTTGCTTAAATCTCTTATGCTGAATTTTAACAAATATCTCTGGCTCCCCCTGCCGACCGCAGTTTTTACGCACTATGGGCTTCATAAAAATATCACAAACTTACCGCAATTTTCGGTGGGGGGCTGGGACATTTCTTTTCAGAAAGAAGACAAAGGTTGCATAATATTTTGCTATTTTCAGTGTTGGCTGATAGTTTCAAAGATACTAGTAAATTTTTCGAGCCTCACAAGGAGCTTCTGAAGCAATTTTGGTAAAAATTGACCATGAATCTAATAAATACATCGACAGTTCGAAAAGATGAAGAGAGACTAGTTAAAAAAAACAAAAAACTATTATCTCTTACTGATTGTTAAGCAAAACGCTGTCTATTCAGTTTACATACAACATAAATAACATGTATTTTGTCTCGGCAAAGGTTTTAATCAAGGCGGTTTGCATAACAGGAAACATCTAAAGCTGTCAAATTATTTAAGGGTGATTTTTAATGATTTCTTTTTGAGCTGATTTTTAATGTTTTCCAAGCAGGTAGCCTGCACGAAAGTACCCTATTTAAAGCCTACAGAGGCGTCATTTGGGGAGTCAGGGGTGGGCAAATTCCCGCCCCAAATTTTCCAGGGGGGCCCAAGTTTCCACCACAAAGGGCCCTTTTCCGGCCATAATTATCCATTATGTCCAACATATTCCATTCTGTTCAAATGATTTGAGCTAACTGCACGCCTAATAGCCAAAGAGCGTAATTACCTGACGACCCTTTGGGTAATTACGCTATTTGCTATTAATCATTGTAAACTTTGAAAGTAGGTTGGATTCATAATAAAAGTCTCAAGTTCTGTCAAATGCCCCATGCCCACCCCAAGATTTGGCCCAAATGGCGCCTCTGAAAGCCTGTTTATACGTAGGTAGCCTATTTAAAACAAAGAACACATGTATTCTCTTACTAATTTTTCAGCAAAACACTGTCTATTCACTTTAAATACAGCATAAATAATACGTATCCTGTCTCGGCAAAGGTTTTAATCAAGGCGGTTTGCATAACAGGAAACTTTCAAAGGTGTAAAATTATTCAATGATACCTCTTTTGAGCTGAATTTTCATGCTTTCCAAGCAGGTATGCTAGAACTAAAAGCAGAAAGTTTTGCTCCGTTCAATCAAGAAAAAAAACTTCATGTTTACTAATGATCTAGGTTTCATTTCAGTTCAGTTCATTCGGGTTTATTAAAAAAAAATAATAACAGTCATAACATACATAATCTCTCATCTCTATGCAAAAAATGCATGTTGAGTCCCTTATCACCTCAAAAATAAATACACACTATGGCTCCCATAAAAGATGGGACATCTCTTTTGATGGACATCAACATTAAAGATGGATATCTCTTATCTCCGGCACAAAACGGGATATTTTAAACTAAAATATTTAGTTCAAAATTTTAAACTAAAACAATCTTAAACTAAAATATTTTTAGGTAATGTCCTTTCCTGAACCTTGAAAAGAAAATTCTGCCCCGTTTGACCAAAAAATTCGCACTTTCTAATTTTGCAAGTTTAATTAAATCTGACTATCTCTTATCTCCGGCATAAAACTGGAGATTTGAAATAAGATTTAGAGTTTAGAAATTTAGAGTTTTTTTTACTATTGAGCTGGGTCGCTGCTTACTATAGTTCGTCACCACGAACTGCTTGATAAATATCTTGCCCGGACAGAATTAGTATATTTTAGCCCAAGAACAAAAAACCTTTTTCACCGACAGACCAGTCTTTTGAAGCAAGATTCAGAATTGTCAGTACAACAAAGAAGTTGCTAATTTAAATTTAGTAAACCGGTTGGAACCGGTTTATAAAAGGAAATTTGGACAAAGAAGCTTGAACAAGCTTACCAACCGGTTTACTAACTGGTAAACTGGTTTATAAAACGTATAGTTTGATAAAGAAGTTAAAGTTTGTAAAACTCGCTCATAAAACTGTATTGTAGGCTTACAAACTGTCAAATATATATATAAAAAAAATATAAACCTATTCCAGAACTCGGCAAGATCTAATCCCGGCAATCCCTAACATCCCTAACACTAATCCCTAACTAATCCCGGCAATCCAAATCTAACCTAACAAGCTAAGTTGTTGAATTCGCAATATATTGAATATTGAATTAGTGTATGTTGACAATGGGGGTCAATGGGGGTACTCTTTTCGAATTCTTTGTGTAATCCGATTTTTGCTTAATCATGCTAATATAGGCTACTATTATAGATTATAGTAAGTTTAAGCTGCAACATAGTAAAGAACTGATAATGCAGGCCACTCAAACTCTGTTGAAATTTACACTCTTTAATTTTAAGTTACCATGACATAACAAAAATCTTCCAGACAAGATAAGTTTATTTTTATCTATTAAATCAGAGGCCCTTTTCGTTGAAAAACTAGTCTCTTGAAGCAAGATTCAGAATTATTGCTGTAACAAAGAAGTTAGTAGACTGGCTTACAAACTGGTTACTAAAAGAAGATGAAGTTGAAACGCGTTTATAAACCGGTTTAAAAACTAGTAAACGGTTTAGAACCGGTTACTAAAAGAAGAACCTAGATAAAGAAGTTGGAACAAGTTTGTAAACATAGTCTTTAAAATCTGATTGTAAGATTACAAGCTGTCGAATTGCATAATCTAATTAACGGCCTGATAAAATTTGCAAACTTAATCTGCAATAATTTCTTTCGAGTTAAGTTGTCGAATTCGCAATTTTTATTTTAAAAGCAGTGTATGTTGACAATAAGGATTAGATACTTTTCAATTCTTGATGTAATCCAATTTGTTTTTATTTAAACGTTTTATGTCAGATGAATTATGTTCAGGTGAAGTATAAGAAATTTTAATTTTTAAAAAACCCAAGATATTATATAAAATATAATATAATGTATTCATGGTATGTTGGCCTTTATTTATAAATCAAGATCTGAAATGCGTTTTCTTTTATCGATTCTCTTGTAGATTTTGAAGAAAATTTCTTAATTCCAATATTTAATATTTTGCAATTGGTAAACAAAATTAAAACAGAAATTTCTTGCAGAAATTTCTTGTAGGACAGGATATTTCTTGCATCCATACGATTGAATGAAGTTTTGAGGAAATTAAACTATTTTCAATTCTTGAAAAAAAAACGTCTGCCCTGAAAAAGGTGCAGTCTAATCCAAACCCAATCCTTTCACCCTAAAGCTCTTTTCAAGTCTGATTGTCGTTTTGCAAAATTCATTGTCATTTGTGAATTCTTTGTCTTGACCTCCCCCCTCCCCCTTCACAAGAACTCTGGCTACATTATTGCTAATGAAATATGCCTTTGCTATAATGCGTCTGAAGATGATGTATCGAACACCTTGTAATCAAAGTTTAATTGGGATAATTTTCTTTTCAATATTGCTAAGTTTGGATTTTTTACTCACTATGAACCACGAATAGGCCGGAAGTTGGCCTTTCCGCTGATTAACTTAATTCGGAGGTAATAATTTTTCAGTTGGTACTGTGTCTAATGGAAGAATCTGTTTTTTGCTGTTGTCCAAACAAGAATACATTAACTCCGATTCCTGATAACCTTTCATCATTTTATTTCTCACTTTTAAGTATGACCTTTCAGATGAAAAGATATAACTCCTTAGTATCATCATTTCTTCGGTCAACATGATTCTTGAACATAATTGGAAAAAAATTATATACATACATATATATATATATATATATATATATATATATATATATATATATATATATATATATATATATATATATATATATATATATATATATATATATATGTAAATAAGTTGTCTGTGTGTCGACTGACGTCATGTTTGCCGATTGACGAAATTACAGAACGGGACATCGGGACACAAATGACGACTGGGACATAGGGAATATAAATAACGACCGGGACATAGGGAATATAAATGACGACCGGGACACTCAAAGAGAAAGCGACCGGGACACAAAGAATGTTCGATTAGCAATCACCATCAACAAAGCACCGGGACACAAATGACGACCGGGACACAGGGAATATAAATGACGATCGCGACACTCAAAGAGAAATTACCGACTGGGACACAGGGAAACAACAACAACGGGGACGCCGGGGGCACAGGGGGATATATAAATGACGACGGGGACACAGGGAATGTTCGATTAGCAATCACCATCAACAAAGCTCAAGGGCAATCATTAGAATAATGAGGTATAGATCTGAATACAGATTGTTTTTCCCATGGACAATTATATGTTGCATGTTCAAGAGTCGGTAAACCTGACAATCTATTTATATGCACAGACAATGGGACAGCCAAGAATGTTGTATATTCGCAAGTTTTACGTAGTTAAATATATATATATATATATATATATATATATATATATATATATATATATATATATATATATATATATATATATATATATATATATATATATATATATATATATATATATATATATATATATATATATATATATATATATATATATATATATATATATATATATATATATATATATATATATATATTCACAGGTGGGACACAGGGACATAACTACAATGGCGCGTAACGACTTACGCGCGCGGGGGGGCTTGGCGGGGCGCGAAGCGCCACCCCAACAACTAGTGTATATATATATATATATATATATATATATATATATATATATATATATATATATATATATATATATATATATATATATATATATATATATATATATATATATATATATATATATATATATATATATATATATACATATATATATTAGTTCCCATCATATTAACGTACAATATCGAACTCAAAACGGAAAATGTAACAAAGTCACATCGAAAATACATAAGTGAAAAAAAAATCATACACATGAATTACAGATTTAAACAAAACAAAAAAAAGAAGGAAATATATATCTGTCTAATTGTGTAAAATTATAAAAAATAATTTTAATTTTTTTCTTATTAGGAGATCATACTCTTTCTTTGCTACCTTAAGCGGGTTTACTATCAGGCATCAGTTGTTGAGTTAATTTTTTAGTATTTGAATGGTGATTTCATACCCCTCCCCCCGAAGAAAGGCTCAAGTTTTGGATAATCAATAGCAGATGATTCTTGCCTTGTTAATGATTCTTGTGGAGTTAATGATTCTTGTTTTTGGACAAAATATTTGTTTGTTTGAAAATTAGCGAGGTTCTTCCAGTTTACCTGCTTTGCTTTGACATGTAGATTGAGGAGTGTTTACCCCGTTTGAGTTGGAATTTTCTTTTATATTTGTTCTTTTTTCCTTCCCAGTGGAAGTATCGATAAAAAATGAAAATCGCCATTGAATTTGAATTTTTTAAAAAGAAAATTGAATTTAAAAAGAATTATTTGTATTATAACAGTATTTTCACTACTTAAACAAGGGAGAAAAGGTTCGCGGACTTCAACTGAAAATGCCCTTTGTAAAGAAATATAAGGGCAGAAAAAGAAAATAAGTTATTTAATGTATGGATGTAATTGGCTATTGTCCTTAAATCGGAGCGCTCAAAACGGTCGTGTAACATTGTACGACTAATGCCTAAATCTGATAAAGAGCTATGGATTAAGCCATTAAATATATTTCTATGACGTTATAGCTGCCTTCTAGTTATGCTAGTCAACAGAAACTTTATGGAACCTACTACTACTACTACTAGCAAATCACCGGAGCAGCAAGCCGCCTGAGGCCAACACAGCTACGTACGATCCTTCTCCATCCCAATCTATTGAAAACCTCCCTCGTTACACCCTCCCAGGAAGCTCCCATTTCCTTTAAATCTTTTTTATGACATCCTCCCACCCCAGACGAGGACGAACTGCTTTCGTTTTAGCCCTAGACGGTTGGCCGGAAAGGACAATCTTCAGCAATCTGTCATCCTTCATCCGCCAAACGTGCCCTAGCCCTCTCAACCTTTCTTTCATTATAGCCCTGGAAAGCGGGATTGAATCACATTTTTCGTACAGCCTGCTATTTGAAATACGGTCAGTCAGCCGGGTACCCAGAACAATCCGTAGGCAGTTGCTCTGGAAAATATCTAGCAAATCTTCATCCGCCTTTCAGAGCGCCCATGCTTCAAAGCTATATTTGACCACTGTCATCACTATACCTTCCAGTATTCTAATCTTGGTTTACAGACTTATTTTCCCATTCTTCCAAGCTTTTTTCAACAGTGGAAAAGCACCCTGAGCCTTTGCTAGTCTATTTCTAACATCTTCGCTGCTCCCAACGTCTTTACTAATAATGCTACCAAGGTAAGTGAAACTGCCCACCTGATTAATCTTTTCGTTACCCAACGTCACCTATTTTGAGTCACCTACCATCTCCTACCAACATCACCTACCATCTTCCCTAATTCCTAGCCTTAGTGACTTAGTCTTCTTAACACTAATTTTGAAACCTATTCGATCACCCTGAACTCTCATTACCTCTAAAACATAAGTCATTTTACTCACACTTTCATCTAAGATGCTTAAATCATCAGCATAAATCTAGGTTCAGGAGAGTCTTTCCTTCCCATTTGATTCTTTGGTCCCCAATCGCCTTTCCTGTGCTCCTTAAGACATCAGGAAATACATCAATATTAACTGAAACAGTATTAACTCAACTTATCAATATATAAGTTATTAATGAATATTAACTTATTCTTAAAAGTTGTTAAATGCATAAAATCTAAACTCTTCAATGTTTATAGCAAAGCTTATGATCACCTGGTTTGGTTTCATTTATTGGTTCTGCTGTATCAATTGGTGACGTCTGAAAAATCTCAGATATCTCTTTTTGAACTATGGCATTATGTTGAATCATTTCAGCGTATTTCTGTATGTGTTTAAAGTAGAAGAGCAAAATACATCAATATATATATTTGTAACCATTTATCCGTTTTTAGCATTTTCTTTTATCCTTTTATTTTGCTGAGTTCACTCGTTTTTGCAGTTTGGGTCATTAACACCCCTTGAACCACGCCTTGGCAAAAAGCTGATAGAGCCCTTGACAAATTTGATTCACAGGTAGTCTTTTTCACCTGCTTCTATATCTTTTGACTATTTCTTCTTTTTGCATTATTGCTTGCTTATAATTTTCTTTTTTATCTTTTTTTTAAATTCTATATTCTTTGCTTTTTTTATTCCTTTTCTGCATTTTATATTTGGCTTTTTTCCATGTCATATTATATATATATATATATATATATATATATATATATATATATATATATATATATATATATATATATATATATATATATATATATATATATATATATATATATATATATATATATATATATATATATATATATATATATATGTGTTTTAGAGGTAATTATTAGGCTAAAAAAAAAGAAAGAAAAAAAGGAGACAGAGAAGAAGAAAAGAACTGTCTTATATATAGGTACTATACAGAAAGAACTGACCTTTTAAAAAAGTAACTGAAGAAAAAAGTTAGTTTTTAAAAAAGAAAGTAAAAAAGTGACCGAAGAAGTAAAAGGCCAATGAAAGACCAATCAAAAATATGATTTGTCATCAATTCTTTCACTGAATCAACCACATTGAACAAGAAAAATCTGGCTTGCTTTCTTTTTGATCAGAGGTGACAAATTCGTTATTTCAGCTCGTTAAATTTTTGTGAAAATTCGGTTGTTAAACAGAAATATAAGCTTTCTGTTTATGCAAGGAGACATCTTAAGGATTATTTAGAAAGGGTGTGTTCTTTTGCTTTCAATCAGACATGCCGGGTCTTATTTTCCGAGAGAACTGAAATTAAAAGGTTTGATTTTCGTTTTAATTTTTTGATTGTTGTTCCCAAGCATCTTTAAATAGTCTTGACTGAAATTTTACTATTCAGGGACGTAATGTGAAGGGAGCGGGGAGGGGGATAAATTTGGATAATCATAAACATTAAAACATGCCTTCGGGTCCATTTTTAGGTTTTTCGGTGTGGGGCTCCTGCAAAATGCTGTTTTACGTTGGGGTGTTGCATAATGACGAAAATTTAATTCATACTGTTATTTTCTGAATTGATGGTTCAGCTACCTAGGAGAGGGGCAAAGTAAAGAACACCCTACCCCCTTCCTTGGAAGATTTATTAGAATATTAGAAAATTAGATTTCTTAAACATAAGCTGAGATTTTATGTTTTGATATCTAAGTTTTATTTAAAACAGGTAAAAATGTACTAATAACAGCTCAAATAGGGATAACTCCTTTGATTAGACAAAGAAAAACAATGCAAAAAAAACTCTCAATATTTCTTACATATACAGTAATCGTCATCAGCATACTAAAGCAATACAATTGAAAACAATATCAGTTATACCAAACAAAATAATTGCATATTATTTAGTGCTCATACTGTTTTCAACGCAATTACGGAAACCAATGTCCTTCACTTTCCAGTCTCCAGCTCATTACCTTTATTTGAATTATCAGTTGGGTAGAGAACAAGCGTATTTGGAGGAATGAAAATTACTTTACCGTAGTAAATTATTATAAATTGAATTTACGCCAAATTCCTACAAGTGAAAATGCTTTCTTTTATAACAAACTTGCTCTATTAACTTTTAATAAACAACAGAGAAAGAACTGTAGTTTTAACGACTCTTTATTCTCAATAGTATAAATAGAAAGAGATTAATCTATAGAAAAATTCATTTAATATTAAAATCTTGTGACGATGCAATTTTGATTGTTAAAGACAAGCTTACAAACGGTAATTTCGATTGTTATTGATTTTGGGTGAGCTTTTTAATTATTTATTTGTTTTTCTTTTTATCAATAGGGATTTTTTTTTACAAATTTACAGGCTTTCGAATAATACGATTTTTATAGAATTAGTCTTTTTTATGGTATATATAAATCATAGCGTCATTCAGCTTGAATGACGCTATCTCCAGCTGAATAATGTTGATTCATTGTAAAATCGAAACAGAAAGATGCTTAAAATTTTGGGAATTATTTTTTTAATGATCACGTAATTGAAAAATTTTAACTTAAAAAAGTTGAGAAAGTTTCAAAACTTGTAATTAAAACTTTTTCTCTTTGGTGTTTTTTTTTTCTAGGGTTTTTTTTATCTATAATTTCTATTAATTCAAAATTTATTTTATTCTAATTCTACTAATGTGATTTTCATATTAAATTCATTTCCCAGGTTTGAAAAAACGGTAGATAATTGGTGATTCATGCGTAGAAAAAAGGTAATGAGAAAGTCTTTGGGGTGACACGTTCCCGTCCCTTTTTCACGTCTATCTCTCAGTCGTTCTCTTTTAAAACTTCAATCTAGTTTACTTATATGCCCATAAAATATTCCTTAGAGAGCTTTCAATTAATCTGTCGATATTCCGAAGCAGAATGTTATAGAAATTGTTTATCCTCAGTTTCAGTCAGTAACCTCTCTCTTCATTACCACGTTGTACCGGGCTGGCTGGTAATTGGTTAACTGGCATTTGGCTGGCTCCAAGGGTTTCGAATAACAGGTCAGTCACCTGCAGTTCTAGTTCAATTAAAAAAAAAAATCTCTAAACAGGAAGCAGGTTCATGGGTGTTTCAAATCAAAAATTGAAAAATCATAGTAAATAAACGAATTACATTTACAATATACAAGTTGCGGATTTCAAGGATATGAAGAGGTTCGAAGCCTCTGGCCCTCATTTGCGTGTCTGTTTCTCATTCTGTCTTACTATTTTAGTACTTCAGCAATGTCACTCTTCTATGAGTGCATCAACATAGTGACTGTTGTTTTAATTTGCTCCCCTTCTTCCCTCTCTTAGCGCTTCAGCAGTGTCACTCCTCTAAAATGGAGCTAGCACAATAATTGAAGTTTTGATTTCTACTTCTTCCTTATTTTTCAAGTACTTCAGCAATTTCACTCTTCTATGAGTGCATCAACATAGTGACTGTTGTTTTAATTTGCTCCCCTTCTTCCCTCTCTTAGCGCTTCAGCAGTGTCACTCCTCGAAAATAGAGCTAGAACAATGGTTAGCGTTTTGATTTCTTCTCCTTCCTTATTTTTCAAGTACTTCATTTTGCTCTCCTTCTTCTTTCTCTTTCTTCTTCTTTCTCTTATAATTTAAAAATTATACAAATTTTTATTTTTATATTAATTTTAATTTTTAATATTTTATTATTTATTTATTTTCGTTCTTTTATTATTGTTCTTTTATTTCATTTTTTTATTTATTTTCGTTTAATTTGTTCTTCTCTTTTTTAGTACTTCAGCAATGTCACTCCTCTATGAATGCATCAACACTGTGATTGTTGTTTTAATTTGCTCCCCTTCTTCCCTCTCTTAGCCCTTCACTAGTGTCACTCCTCGAAGATAGAGCTAGAACAATGATTAGCGTTTTGATTTCTTCTCCTTCCTTATTTTTCAAGTACTTCATTTTGCTCTCCTTCTTCTTTCTCTTTCTTCTTCTTTCTTCTTCTTTCTCTTATAATTTAAAAATTATACAAATTTTTATTTTTATATTAATTTTTATTTTTAATATTTTATTATTTATTTATTTTCGTTCTTTTATTATTGTTCTTTTATTTTATTTTTTATTTATTTTCGTTTAATTTGTTCTTCTCTTTTTTAGTACTTCAGCAATGTCACTCCTCTATGAATGCATCAATACTGTCATAGCTGTTTTAATATCAATTTCAACTGGCATGCCCAACCACGACGCCTCAATTCAGCTATGTGTTCAAAAACTTAGGATTCTTATTGAAGACTCAGATCAAAACTTGAAGTATTTAGGCCTTTTGGCAATGTCAAAGATATTGAAAACTCATCCAAAGTCGGTGCAGAGTCATAAGGATTTAATTATGCAATGCTTGGATGATCGGGACGAATCTATTCGATTGAGGGCGCTTGATCTACTATATGGCATGGTAATTTTTTTTCTATTTAGTTTCAAAAGCACGAATAGTTAACCGACGGTTAGATCGAATAAGATTACTAACTTTTTTACTGTTTTCATCTGTTTTGACATGGAAGGGTGACCCGGGCGTGAATCATCTTCAACATATACTTGGGCATCTTGGAAACGTTGAAACCACTCAAAACTCGCGCACCTGATAAATCTTCATTGTCACACATTTTTTTTAATAGTAGATAAGTTTTAGTAGCGCTTTTTTAAAGTTTCGTGTGACATGTCACGACGATACGTTGCTATACTATATATCTGTCATTTATCTGACAAAACAAAATATCAGCTCTTATGCAAACGAATGGTACGGCCAGATTAATTTGTTTACAGACACAGAAGGTGCCTCATTTGAAAGAGAAGGCTTCACGATGCACAACTTCCGGTATTTCTGTTTTTGCGAATGCGTTCTTCTGTTTTGGAACCATAATTATTTTATAACCCATAAAGTTAGGTATGTGTATATCTTTGTTGCAATTCTATTCTAATGAACCAAACAATGTCAGTTTTTGTGCATATAATTTAGTTAGCACCTTGAGAAATATGGGCTAATCAGCCCTTTTTTCGTGTTTTTTTTTGTGGTACTTGGTATTAACTAAGTGACATATAGCGATCGCAAGTTCTGTCGGTCTGTCTGTCTGTCTGTCCTGGTTTTTCTACTTTAGGCACTTCTAGGTAAGATAGGACGATGAAATTTGGCAGGCGTATCAGGGACCGGACCAGATTAAATTAGAAATAATCGTTTTCTCGATTTGAAAATCTGGAGGGGAGTGGAGTGGGGGCCGGTTAATTCAGAAAAAATAGAAAAAACGAAGTATGAAAAATGAAAAAATGACAGGGTGATGGGATCTTAATGAAATTTGATGTTTGGAAGGATATCGCGTCTCAGAGCTTTCATTTAAATCCTGACCAGATCCGGTGACATTGGGGGGAGTAGGAGGGGGGAACCTAAAATCTTGGAAAAATGCTTAGTGTGGAGGGATCGGGACGGAACTTGGTGGGAAAAATAAGCACAATTCCTAAATACGGGATTGATATAACCGGAATGGATCTGCTCTCTTTGGGGGAGTGTGGGGAGGGTTAATTGTAAAAAAAATGAAAAAATGAGGTATTTTTAACCTGCGAAAGAGTGTTCGTACCTAAATGAAATTTCATATTCAGAAGGACATTGAAACTCAGATCTCTTATCATAAATCCCGACTGGATCCAGTGTCATTGGGGGGGGGGGGGGAGGTACCGGAAATTTTGGAAAACGCTTGATCCGAAAAAGCGGAGAGATCAGGATGAAACTTGGTGGAAAGAATAAGCACAAGTCCAAGATAGGTGACTGACATAACCGGACTGGATCCGCTCTCTTTGGTGGAGTTGGGCAGGGGGAGTAATTTGAAAAAAAAATTGAAAAAATGAGGTATTTGTAACTTACGAGCGAGTGATCAAATCTCAATATCTAGAAGGATCTTGTTCTTTAGAACTCTCATTTTAAATCCGGACCGGATCCGGTGGCATTGAAGGAGTTGGAGGGGGAAAGTGGAATTCTTGGAAAACGGGAAAACCGAGGTATCTTACGAATGGGTGATCGGATCTTAATGAAACTTGATATATGGAAGAATCTTATGTCTCAGATGCTCTATTTTTGATTCGAAATCGGATCTGGGGACATTGAGGGTTGGAGGGGGGACAACAGAAATCTTGGAAACCGGAAATCTTGGAAAATGCTTAGAGCGGAGAGATCGGGATGAAACTTGATGGGTAGAATAAGCACAAGTTATAGATACGAGATTGACATAATTGGTACGGATCTGTCCTTATTGGGGAGCAGGGGGTTGTTAAATTGGAAAAAATAGAAAAGTTAAGGTATTTTTAACTTAAGAACGGGTGACTGGATCTAAAAGAAATTTGATATTTAGAAGGAACTCATGTCTCAAAGCTCTTGTTTCAAATCCTGACCAGATCTGTTGACATTGGGGGGAGTTAGAGGGGGAAACTGGAAATCTCGGAAAACGCTTATAAATGTCGTAGATACGTAATTGACGTAACCGGACTGGATCTGCTCTCTTTGAGGGAGTTCGGGGGAGGGTCCAGTGCTTTGGTGATTTCGGTGCTTCTGGTCTGGACGTGCTGGGACGATGAAAATTGGTAGGCGTGTCAGGAAGCTGTACAAATTGACTTGATAAAGTCGATTTCCCCGATTCGACCGTCTTGGGGGCTAAAGGGAGAGGAAAAACTAGAAAAATTGAGGTATTTTTAACTTACAAGTGGGTGATAGGATCTCAATGAATTTTGATATTTAGAAGGACCTCGTGACTCAGAGATCTTATTTTAAATCTCGACCGGCATTAAGCCTCTGATTTTCCTTTTAGAGCAATCTGTTGATTCTTAGAATTTTGCTAGAGCTCGTACCATATGAGCTCTTGGCTCTTTCAACCTCGTCACAAGTGCCATATGAGCTCTTAGCTATTGTTTTTCATTTTTTTGCATAACATAAAGAAAAATTCGTAGAATGCCCATTTAAATGACTTAATCCATTTGTAAGGGCCAAGGGCCCGAACTTCCACCTGACTAAAGTGAGGGCTTTTCGCAAGGACCGAATGCCATTTTTAATAGCTACCAAAAGTGCCCCTTTTCAAAATCGAATGTATGCATACTTGCTGTGTGCTTTACTACACGGCTCATCCGATTGCTAATAAACTGTAAGAAATTGTTGAGTACCCTCCTGCGAAGTTTTAGGTATAATATACCCTCTCCCAAGGTCCTCGTAATACTTCTTGCGCTATCTGAAAAAAAGAAGCTTCTGAACACAAATTCACGTTTGAACATTATTCACGTTTTCTGAATATTAATTATCCCTTCCGCTGACATTAATGACATTTTCTGGAATTTATTATCTAACAACGTCCGATGGATTTGTTAATAATCGTAATTTTTGAAATACTTTTAAGTCTGAAAACATGATCGATATTTTATGTGTGGGGTAAACCTTCGCGAGGGGAATTCCTCGGGGAAAATTTTTCCGCGGGTGATATTTTCCGTTGGGGTTAATTGTCCGGGAGAATTTTCCGTTGAGTGAATGTTCTTCTAGGTTATTTTCCAGAGAGATTTTTTTTTAAAACCTTTAAGTTTAAAAATACGATCGTTATTAGTACGCGGGGGACTTTGCCGCAGGGTGGGGGAAAATGTTCAGGGGATGATTCGAAGGAGAAGGGTTTCTGTTTTGGGGGGGTTCCATAAGAAAGGAAGATTACCTAGCCTCACCTCAGTTGAGGCTACCCTCCCCCTGTCTCAGGTAGATGGGGTAGGTTAGGTCTAGCTTTTTGGGCTTGTTACAAAGCCCTGGTTTAGTGAAATTAAACAACATGTTGTGGAAACAATCAGAAATCTGGTGCTCATTAATGTACCGAGTTGAACTAAATTTATCAGTAAAAAATTATTAATATTTGCTCGTATTTGCAGTTTATAATTATGCAAAAATAATTATGTTTGTACGCATAAAAGCATGATAAATCATAATTATTATTTTACTTAGGTGTGCTTTTTCCCGAAAACGCACGTTTTTGCGACATGTAGTGACACTCATCGACCAAAGAGTGTATTTTCTGTGGCACTTACATATGTTGCGCACACAGGAAGAGTTCCGTGAATCGTAAATAACACAACCGGCAAACCAATAAATTGAAACAAAATGAAATTAATTGAGGAACTAATATAATTTATTTTAAGATAATTTCAGTTTTGCATTTTGACTCTGTTTATGTCGTTGTAATGTACAATTCCTTTTTAATCTTTTCTACATTATATGGACTGTGATTAATAGCGCTGCATTTACTGAGTTTTTTTAGCCAAATATATTTTAATCCTCTTTAAGCCTCGCTTCTTTATATTTAATTATATATGAATGACCAGCATTTATAATGTGCTACTGATGGATTGAGGCCTACGCAGATTAATTCAACAAAAACTTTGAAATATATATGTTGTCAGTAGCAACACGGAAATAGCGGTACAGCTCCGTTGTCGGTAATGATAGTAGCTATCCTTAATGTCGACTCAAAAAATATGCTTGTCATGTTGATTTGTCCCTATAACGTGACAAATTTGTATATGTCCTTCCAACTTGTTCTTAATTTTCCTGTTAAATTCTGAAGATATTATAGAACTTGCAACTGGAAATATTTTTATGTATTTAAAAAAATAAATAAAAAAACATTAAATATATATATGTATATATATGTATATATACATGTATATGTACATATATATATATATATATATATATATATATATATATATATATATATATATATATATATATATATATATATATATATATATATATATATATATATATATATATATATATATATATATATATATATACGACTTATACTTATTGACGACATGACTGCCTGTCCATGGATTATTCTTTATGGTTGATTGTGTGTGGCTATACTGTTTGACCTATGTGATTGTATGGATGAGTAGGGTTAAGGCCTCATTCAAGTGCTGGTCTATATTAATCACTAATTTAGGAAAACAGTCTTCCTTTTCTCCTTCTGTCTCTTTTTTTTTTTTTTTTTTTTTTTTTTTTTTTGTGTTTGTGCTGTAGCATTGGTGATTTCTCTTTTCATGATATATATATATATATATATATATATATATATATATATATATATATATATATATATATATATATATATATATATATATATATATATATATTTATATATATCTTTTACTGTGGTCTTTCCTTTTGAGACAACAATAGTGTGCAACGGGTAAGCTAGTATATATAATATATATATATATATATATATATATATATATATATATATATATAT
Source organism: Artemia franciscana (assembly GCF_032884065.1). NCBI lineage: Eukaryota > Metazoa > Arthropoda > Branchiopoda > Anostraca > Artemiidae > Artemia > Artemia franciscana. The sequence goes on from NC_088881.1 coordinate 31,325,889, forward strand.
ATATATATATACACATACATATATCTGTATATATATATATATATATATATATATATATATATATATATATATATATATATATATATATGTGTGTATATATATATATGTATATATATATATATATATGTATATATATATATATATATATATATATATATATATATATATATATATATATATATATATATATATATTATATCATCTATGTGTGCGCAGAGACTTTGTTCTACCCAAAGCATCAGTCCTATGCGTGCTTAGCTGATAAGTGCTGTTCTTTAAAAAAAGGAAGAAAAAAAAAAATAAAATATAGAGAAGGAGTGCCTAGGAATCTAGGATCTTACTTAGGATCTTACCTTGGAATTTAGGTAAGAAGTTGTGAGAAGGAGAATAATAAGCCTTGGCTGATGCTTAGAATTTTACTGAAGTTTCAATGTGCTTTTATAGGTTAACAAGAAAAACTTAATGGAAATTGTGAAGAAATTGTTGGTTCACATGGACAGGGCGGATGGGACAGCTTATCGTGATGAACTTTTGAATAAAATTGTGGAGATTTGCTCACAAAATGACTACCAGCATGTCACCAATTTTGAATGGTATTTTTTTTTTTTTATATTCATGCCATATTTCGGCTTAGGGTTCAGAGAAGCTTAGACTACTTCTTATCACTATCTCCCTTTCTCTCCCTTTCTTCCTCGCTGTCTCTCAACATCTCTCTCTCTCTATTTTTCTCTCTCCATCTCTCTTTGTCGTCCTCCCAATCTCGGCTTCTGTTAAATTGTCTCCGTCTTTCTGTCCGCAACTTAAACTGTTTAACCGTCTTTGTTCTTACTTAAGTTCAGGAAATTTCTGGGGTGTGTTTAAGGGCCACTGGTTTTATCATATTACGAATAAGGTCTTAATAATTTTTGGAGGTGGTTCAGCCAATTCGCTTGACGTGACCAAGCCGGCGGAGTTGCTGTTTTTGTTTGCTGAGTATAACATTGGAAGATTGCCACTTTCACATGCTCTTGTAATCTTGATGTGATTTGTGTACTTAAATTTAGCAATCTGAAGAAAGTATCTCATCGTGACTGCCAAAAGTTTTCCCTCGTCTTGGTTTTGATGGCCCTTGCCGTCTCTTTGAATTTATGAAACAAAGAAGAGAAAATATAATAAATAAAAAAAAAATTAAAAAGAAGTGTGAAACATGAGGGTAGTTGCATCCAGTGGAACAATTTATGAAACAAAGAAGAGAAAAAATAATAGATGAAAAAAAAATTAAAAAGCAGAGAGAAACACGAGGGTAGTTGCATCCAGCGGAACAATTTATGAAACAAAGAAGGGAAAATATAATAAACGAAAAAAAAAATTAAAAAGCAGAGTGAAACACGAGGGTAGTTGCATCCAGTGGAACAATTTATGAAACAAAGAAGAGAAAGGATAATAAATGAAAAAAATTAATAAGCAGAGAGAAACACGAGGGTACTTGCATCCAGTGGAAAAATTTATGAAACAAGGAAGAGAAAATATAATAAATGAAAAAAAATTAATAAGCAGAGAGAAACACGAGGGTACTTGCATCCAGTGGAACAATTTATAATAATAATAATAATAATAATAATGATAATTTATTCATCACCCACTTCACAAAACAGAGGTTAAATGTAGTAAAATACAAAAGAAATACAGCAAAAGTAATACAAAAGAAACAAATTTAATCACATACAGAAAAAAGACGGATAAAGCGATGAAAACATCCTAGCCTATAAAGCGCTTCAATAGCTAGCTTCGCAGATAATTTTTCGAAAGCACCAGTAATATCTGTCGCACAATACTTCTTAACCAGTTTTGTATTCCGGTAAGAACGAGGTAGATATAAAAAAAATTTGCAGTACCGGTAATGATTTATGCGAATACGTTTTAGATCACCAGTCAACAGAAGTGGCCTAATACCAGAACAGAAGAGCACAGAATGGTCACAAAAATTTGAGCAAAGCCGAGTTAGCGCTCTTCTCCTATAATGTCCACGATTTGCTACAATCTTAGAGTAACCGAGCCTCAGCTTATCACTAATATCTTTGACAGCACGGGACCGGAGAGCATTCATAGAATCGCAAACTGTTACACCAAGCCAACGAAACGATTTAACACGAGGAATACTAAAACCACCGCAGTATAGTGATTCTGAAGAATTATTACCGTTGAAAACAAGAAACTCGCACTTGTCAATTTTTAGGTACAGGCCGATATCGCGGAAAGCAGAAGTAACTGAATTCACTGAACGGGCAAGACCAGACTCAGTTTGACTAATCAGAAGAAGGTCATCCGCGTAAGCCAGATATGAGATACCAGATGGTCCTAGTAGTCACGTAGTCGATATTTTTGATAACACATTTTCAATACAAGCATTAAAAATATACGGCGAAAGAACTCCCCCTTGTCTTACACCGCAACGAACAGGGATATGACCAAAATAAGAATTATCTAATGACTTAAGGCGAAGGTAAGAATGGGAGTACCAAAAACGAAGCATGTGAATTACCGACGGATTTACTCCTCTCTGGCATAATGTTGTCCATGCTTGAGTATGACAAATACTGTCAAATGCTTTAGACAAGTCTAGGGTTGCGAAATGAAGTACGCAAAGAGTGCGATGGGCATCTTTTAATAAAGAAGTCAAAGCACGGTGAGCATGCTGACAGCCCAGCTGACAGCCCTAGCCCAGATCTAAAACCAAATTGATTATCATCATTTAGAGCAAGCTTAGTGATATAAGGTAGTAGGAGGTGTTCAAAAAGCTTGCTAAGAGTACAAGCTACCGTTATGGGCCTATAAGAACTACAAGAAACCAGATCTTTTCCTTATTTTAGAAGTGATGTAATGCTACCGCATAAGAACAAGTCGGGCACACACAAACTTCTCAAACACATTTGAAAAAAACAGTTGGAGATGAGATACCAGTTCAAAAGAATTTGGAACAAGATTCAAAACACTGATCCCATCAATATTCAAAGATTTTGATTTTAAACCCTTAATACCTTTAACAATAGCCCACTTTTCAACTGGAATCACCTGTCTCTGACATAAACGTGACGGCAAATTTTTTTCGAGCAAACATGAGAAACGCTTATGCACTGCATAATTAACTTTCAAAAATATTTTTGAATAATGTTCGATCCAAGATGGACGAGATATAATTTCACTAGAACTTGCATCTGGAAACTTGGCAGAATTTATCACTTTTCGCCATTCACTATTACTTTTCGTAAAGGTTTCACCGGAGTAAGGAACGGCACGGAAATGGCGTTTATATTCGACTTTCGTCTTTTGTTTTAGATCAAACACAGCACCCCGAGAAGGTTGACCACAGGCAGACCAGATTCTTAACCAGAATTTGGCCTTATTCGTGACTTTTTTCAGCTAAGGATCACCCTTCCAAATTGTTTTTTGGGTATTCCGCTTGACACGTATCAGCAGGATGGCCACATCTTCAGCTTGCTTTATACATAAGATAATGTCACGATAATAGCGATTCGAATCAGCACGAGTATTGTCAATAATAGGGTACGCATTTGTGCAAAGAAGATGGAAAGGGACACGTACGGTGTAAAGTAGAGCTCCAAGTGTAGAAAGGTAAAGAGGCTTGTTCGCACTAGACCTTACTTACTTAGACTTAGGTCCTCCCACGCCTGAGGGCGCATAAGGAAGCAACAGTGGTTCGCCACGACGACCTGTCCTGAGCCTTCGACCAAAGCTCCTCCATCGAAGACCTCGCCAGCTTCGCCTCCTTCTCTAACATCCTGCCAACTGTCATTTTGGGTCTCCCTGAATCATCAAAGAAGAAGTCAATCCGAGGCTATCTATTGCTGTTTCTTGAGTAATCAGTTTTACGATGGTGGGTTACTAGCCCTCCGACCAACCCTCCTCCTTCTTCCAGGCTTGGGACTGGCTGTTAAACTGGCTGTTTAACAGGCGGAGTTAGACCAATCACGTTTTTCAAACCACTTATGCGACATTGAGGGTTGGTTCGAGTATATGTTTGAAGTAACCATAATATCAAGATACAGAGGTAAATGATCATAATCTCCCTCATCTTCATCAACATGTACTGCTGAGGTTTGTAATGATAGCAGATACAGTGGTCTAAATTTGAGACAGAACCACTACAGTGGATATACGTAAAACTGAGGTCTTTCGTTAGGACCTTAAATACTGAGGGTAGACACTGAAAAAGCGCTTCCTTTCGTATCGAGGAAACGGTGATGTCACAGTTCAAGTCGCCTATAAGCACCCACTTGTATCCCAGACGCTCAATACCAGATATGAGAGTCTTTAATTTATTGCAGGCATTCGCATAGCTGGAGAAGGAAGAAACAGATCTTCTATCATGGGGCAAATAGGCGTTGGTTATGATCACGTCTGCAAGCCGGATTGCAAGATAGTGTTAATAGGATTTGTAGCAGCTAGGCGACAAATAGCTAGGCAGAGATCGCTTAATTATACAGGCAAGACCGCCAGAAGGCCTGCCTTGGGTACGGCGGGCATTTGTGATGAAAACAGCATGTTGAGAACTTCGCCTTAGAAAGTTTACACTGCAACTTGGAAGTGGGTGTTCTTGTAAGAGAACAACATCATGATTCGCTAGTTTCTCATTAAGGCTTAACACTTTATCCTTTGTCCCACTGATGTTGAAAGAGCAAACTGAGACTTTATACTCATTCATGATTGCAAGCGAGAAGGTCGTGGAACTTTGGAATTAGCAAGAGCCTTTAGTTTGGAGCAACGAAAACTGTAAGCAACATGATCTCCGCTACAATTTGCACACTTTTGGGTGTTGCTGGAAGGTGAGTCACTGGAGTTCATGTGGGGACCAGAGCACCGTGAGCATTTGTAGTTTTTATTGGGACACTTTGCAGCAAGGTGGTCAGGTGATTGACATTTCCTGCAGCACCTAGGAATTCGCCGATATTCATACACTCGGAATAGTTCATAGCCTATCTTCAGTCCAGATTTAAGGGCCGAGGAAAGAGAAATTTCGTCTTCGAACGTAACTTTCACACAATTCGAGCTCGCAATTCTCATAGCGTCTCGAACACCCCTGCAAGCTTTAAGAGGCGCAAGATCAAGATTTTGTGCAACGCCTTTCATGATACCAAAAAAAAATTTTCTCCGCCATTTTTGCTTCACAATCACGAAAAACCGAGCGCGCAGATTTGCAAAAGTCAGCAGCGGCCACGCTATCGATCTTCACAATCAATTTATCACCAGAGGCTCGCACGGTATCAATGCACTCGTGACCAGAAATACAGTCAATTCTTTCCTTCCGTTTAGATGCATTATCGATATCACGCGGTACATTCGTGATAATAACAGCGGCTTTGCTTATATCACTACTAGTAGCACTGCTCGGGAGGCTGGGGAAATTCAGATCATAAGCTGACATTTTCTCATTAACTTGCGAAAGAGTCTGTTGAATTCCATTAAGCTTAGAAGCTATCCTGTAGTAAGCAACTGCTGGAATACAGGGAACTTCGGCTGGGGAACGGATGACAAAGACAGGTATGTCCTCAGAAGCACTCTGATTTTGAAGAAGTTCTACAAGTCTTTCAAATGATTCAAAACTGCGTTTGAACCCGTGCGCCTTGAATAGGGCTCGGTCATTTTCGGCAGCGAATCACAAGATTTACAGGATTTTCTTCGATTTGGCAATATCACTTGACTCGAAGAATTCGACAGCAAATTTTAAGATCACTGTAGCTTCAACACCTTTTTCATTATTATACTGCATAAAGTTCAGAACCAGGACATAAACAAAGCAGTTCGTATCCAAATCAAGAGTCCATTTTCATGAAAATAGTCTGTTAATCCAATTCCGAGTCAAAAACATAACCATGGGCAAAACACGTCTTAACCGCACGAAAGCTGAATGGTAGTTGGCCAAATTTCAGAAGCTCAAAATGCCAATAAGCGAGGGAAGCGTAGGCTCCTGCCATCTATTCCCCGCAATTTAAGGGAGACACACTCCCGGCATACGGCACACTCCCGTAGCAAGCGTACGACGACGCTTGCTACAGAAAACCTCCCCTCTTCTGCTCGCTTATAAGTAAGAATTTCCAAAAATAATTAAAGAGTCTATATGATTTGATAATTATGATCATAGGATTATATCTCGCTTGCTGAAATGCTGCGTAATAATTTTACTCAAGGTCACGAACTTTAATCCTTTGCCAGGTATTGTGAAATCTAACTAGTTCGCAGGGATTAAAATTCACCGAAAAAGCTTATTGGTTTGAAATTTATGATATCCAATTCTAGACAGATGTTTTCATCTTTAAAAAATTAAAAGCAGAGAGAAACACGAGGGTAGTTGCATCCAGTGGAACAGTTTATGAAACAAAAGAAGAGAAAATATAATAAATGAAAAAAAAATTAATAATCAGAGAGAAACACGAGGGTACTTGCATCCGGTGGAACAATTTATGAAACAAAGAAGATAAAACATAATAAATGAAAAAAAAAATTAAAAACAGAGAGAAACACCAGGGTAGTTGCGTCCAGTGGAACAATTTATGAAACAAAGAAGAGAAAATATAGAAAATGAAAAAAAAAATTCAAAAAGCAGAGAGAAACACGAGGGTACTTGCATCCAGTGGAACAATTTATGAAACAAAGAAGATAAAACATAATAAATGAAAAAAAAAATTAAAAACAGAGAGAAACACGAGGCTAGTTGCGTCCAGTGGAACAATTTATGAAACAAAGAAGAGAAAATATAGAAAATGGAAGAAAAAACCAAAAAGCAGAGTGAAACACGAGGGTAGTTGCATCCAGTGGAACAATTTATGAAACAAAGAAGAGAAAATATAATAAATGAAAAAAAAATTAAAAAGCAGAGAGAAACACGAGGGTAGTTGCATCCTGCGGAACAATTTATGAAACAAAGAAAAGAAAATATAATAAACGAAAAAAAAAAAAATTCAAAAGCAGAGTGAAACACGAGGGTAGTTGCATCCGGTGGAACAATTTTTGAAACGAAGAAGAGAAAATATTATAAATGAAAAAAAATTAAAAAGTAGAGAGAAACACGAGGGTAGCTGCGTCCAGTGGAACAATTTATGAAACAAAGAAGATAAAATATAATAAATGAAAAAAATTAAAAACAGAGAGAAACACGAGGGTAGTTGCGTCCAGTTGAACAATTTATGAAACAAAGAAGAGGAAATATAGAAAATAAAAAAAAATTCAAAAAGCAGAGTGAAACACGAGGGTAGTTGCGTCCATTGGAACAATTTATGAAACAAAGAAGAAAAATATAGAAAATAAAAAAAAAAATCAAAAAGCAGAGTAAAACACGAGGGTAGTTGCATCCAGTGGAACAATTTATGAAACAAAGAAGAGTAAAATATTATAAATGAAAAAAAAAAAATTCAAAAGCAGAGTGAAACACGAGGGTAGTTGCATCCGGTGGAACAATTTATGAAACAAAGAAGAGAAAATATTATAAATGAAAAAAAATTAAAAAGTAGAGAGAAACACGAGGGTAGTTGCATCCAGTGGAGAAATTTATGAAACAAAAGAAGAGAAAACATAATAAATGAAAAAATTAGAAGCAGAAAGAAACATGAGGGTAGTTGCGTCCAGTGGAACAATTTATGAAATAAAGAAGAGAAAACATAATAAATGAAAAAAATTAAAAGCAGAGAGAAACACGAGGGTAGTTGCGTCCAGTGAAAGAATTTATGAAATAAAGAAGAGAAAATATAGAAAAAAAAAATCAAAAAGCAGAGTGAAACACGAGGGTACTTGCATCCAGTGGAACAACATTAAGAGGAAATAAGTAAGTATTTTGATTTTGACAAGGACCTCCGCCAAGCCGTCCTCAGTATATATATATATATATATATATATATATATATATATATATATATATATATATATATATATATATATATATATATATATATATATAAAAGGAAAAAAAAGACAATAATAAACACTTTGCTTATTTTCTCTTAATGATTTTTTTTTCATTTATCATATATTCTCTTCTTTGTTTCATAGGTCATGTGTAGCCAGTGTGATCTTAGAATGTATTTAAGTCACTTTAAATCGGAGCTGTAGCTGCTATTGGTAGTTATGATACTTTTAAGATACAAGAAGCGATCTCCCTTCCCATTCAGTTATCCTCCCACGGTGATAATGTGAGAATGTTCTTGCTAATTTGTTAGTTGTATCTTGCTATGACTATCTCAGCGATAGAACGATAAAGAGCTAAAAGGACTTTTCGAAGCAGTTTCGAATTCTTTGGAAGAGGAAGGGGTCATCATTTTTGGTATTTAAAACTTTAAAGCAGAGTATTAGTGTTATGAGAAATCTGCCTTGCCAGAAGATGAAATTTATTTTATAGGATGGCAGTGTTGGGAAACTAATTAACTCAATAAACAAGCAAGGGAAGGAATTGCCAAATAAAATAACGATTCTGACTAAAATGTAATATTTTCGGGAAAATATATTGGAGTTTTTTTGCTAATGTAAATGTACATTAACCTAGAAAAATAATATTCGGAAATCACTTGCTAAACACGCTTCCTTTTTTCATCTTGGGAGCGCTTTGCCGTAGACTACCTTTGACACAGAAGAATCGTCAGTTGTACGACTAGGGTGGTGGTTGGGGTTGGAATAAGAAGAGGCAGCGTAGGTAGTGCAGGTTTTAGAGTCTTATTTCTTTCTTTATCGTTGTTTTAGTTTCTGTTTAATAGTACAACTGACATCAGTTATATTAACTGGCATTATTATCTTCCAATCCCTTTTGACTATTAAAAAGGGCACTAGCCTTCTCATTTTCCAATCAAATGAGCCCTTTTTGAAGTTCCTACGACAAAACCGCCTGTAAAAATTTTATATGCCTCCAGGGTGTAACTTACAGCCCTTGCCCTGAGGGCTTTGGGGTGGAGGTCGTCATCCTCAAGGACATAATTTCCATATCTGTCAAGTATGTTGATAAAAATGGCTATCTCAAAATTTTAATTGAATATATTTGGGGTATTGGTGGCCGCGGGAGTGGGGTTAGTTGCCCTCGAATCACATTGACTATTAAAAAGTGCACTAGCTCTTTCAATTTTCAATCGAATAAGCCGTTTTTGAAGTTTCTACGGGAACTCCTTCAATACGAAGCCCTGGTCTGAACAAAAAATGAGTAATACATTGTGCCAACATTGTTCTTTGTTTAGGCAGCGCTATTGCGCTGCCTATGATTCCAAATATGAAATTCATTTCAAATATATAAGGCTCATTAAGTCTGCTAAGTGAAAATCAGGATGCTATCAAATGGTATAGAAAGAGGTCATAAGAAAATATTGAAACAAAGAGAAAAAACTTTGGGAGCGTCATAGGAGGGAGTAAAAATCTGAATGTTGGGGAGTTGACGGGAGGGGGGTCGCAGCTATGTTTGTTTGGAGTACTCTGACTCGTCGTCGAAGTACTCCGACTAAAAAATAAGCTCCCCTAAAATAAACTCCGAGTACCTGTCTGAATCAGGTTGCATCGAAATAGTAAGGAAAGGGAAAATTTATTGTAAGTCATCATTGAGCGTCTCATGTGTTCTTACCTTTCTTAGCACCTCGTCAGTTTTTGTTTCTTTCTTCGGTTACGGCTATTTGTGACATCTCTTGGAATCACTTATAGAATCTAACCAATTTTATTAATGCACACCTGAATGCATGAAGGGAAAAGGGGAGGTCCTTGAGGAGTTCCGACTCCGAGTAAAAAAAGAAAGAAAAAACGACCTATTAAACCAAGTACTCTGACTCGTCGTATTACTCAATTTTAATATTTGTTTTATTAGTTTTATTAATACGTTTAATTACTATTTTACAGCTTTTTTTCATTTATTAAAAGTATTTATCAGTTTTAATGATATTGAAACTTGGAGTTATGCTGGATACTTTCTATTTATGGCTATTTTGTAAAAGGGATTTAGAAAGGGAAGTGTTTGGAGGCTGTTGTCAAGGCTACTGACTTGCCCTTTCGTAGGAATAGATCTGCGGAAATGACGACTACCACGCTTTGATTATATTGGTTTCCTAGAAATAATTTTGCTCAGATTTATATTTAGCTTTGAACAAAAAAAGAGAGCATTTATTGGCCAAAATTTAGAGGAATAGTCAAGGCCGTATCCAGGGGGTGTGGGGGGGTTCAAACCTCCCTCTGAAATGTTTTTCCGACTCGTAAAAACGCAACAAAAAATTTTAGAAACAAGTTTTTTGTGCATCTTTTGAAGTTTTTACCCTTCCCCCCAAAAAATCCATTTGTAACCCCCCTCCCCAAAAAATCTCTATATAAACCCCCCTCCCCCAAAAAAATCCCTTGGTAACACCCTCCCCCCGAAAAAAATCCTGGACACGACCCTGGGTATGGTCCCCCTCCCCCTCCCCTAGGCCCATCCTTTTTAGGTTCTATTCTATTTGAGAGCATAAATATTCAATGTAGGAATTAGAACTGTGTGTGTATATTTATGTTATTTTTTTTCAAACAAATGTGTCTAAAAATGCACTGAACAGCATTGCCTGACAAATAAGTGAGTGCTCCATATAAAATGTGATTTTGATCATTCAAAATCACAATCACGATGAAAATGCTAAATTGCATAAAATCACATGAAAGTATGATTCCATGGAAAAGACTAAAATAAAGCCACTGGGCCACAGCAATAAAAAAGTCGTGGGAACATTAATAAATAAATTGCTATCTTATGAACATAATCAAGTTTGTATTAGACCGAGCTTTTCACTTATATTGAGGGATTCCCTCTTAAGGTTTTCTTTTCAACCCACAAGGTATGCCTATGATCACTTCTTGTAACATTCCAAATTTTCTCTTTACATTTCCCCAATTTTATTTGAAAATTCTCACTCTAATTTTCATATTTCTCATAGAGCTCTTATTTCATTAAAATTTTTTTAACCTCCCTCCCCTCTTTGAACTACTCCTTGTTCCTAAGTCTCTTCGACCCGACAATGAGTTTCAAATTGACATTAAGTATTCAAGCAGTACTGAGGAAGAATGAGGCGAGTAATTACTCGACCTTACACACTAGGACGGAATTTGGGAAATTTAAATCAGTAAGAAATAAAAAAAAATTAAATGTACGGAATTAAGGTGTGTTTTTACCTAGCGGCAATATGGGGCTATATTTTTAGCAGCCTAGTGACTTGAATTTTAAAAAAAGACGACCTATTAAACAAAATACGTTTGATTGATCGGTCAGTTCTGCTTTCTTATATAATATAATTCAAAGTTTTTGTTTTCTTCCGAAACGTGTTATTTCTTCTTTTGTCAAAACATATCACCCACGGGAGAAGCCTTCGCCTTTTTCCTTGCTAGAACCTAGTAAAGAAGGAACCACGTTTTCCTCACTTTTATTAAAGCTGCTCTTTTAAGTAATATATGACATCGTTCGTGTGATATCATCTTGTTGATGAAGATACAATTTTGTCAATAATTGTATTTGATTTTTTAAATTTTGTTTTGTTGCTTACAGGACGCAAGTAATAGTAGTTATAGCAATTTACTTTTAAATGAACCCTTAAATATCTCTCAACAATTTTTCAGCGCCCCACTAGCGGCTACTAAAAAAAAAAAAAAAAAAAAAACTAAGGAGAAGATATACAAAATATAGAGATAGAAAAAAATAGAGGAAAGGAGATAAAAAAAAATATATCTAAAAGAAGATAGAGAATGAAAATAGAAACAGGAGATACATAACTGCTTCCCATGCGGAAAAGCTATTTTTCTTGTTACTCAAGATGGGCGACGTTAATTCTCCTGAATGGGGATTCTCCTGAATGGAGTTTTCGGCTATGGAAATTCCAGTGATGCAATTTTTCATTTGTATCCTCCACCATTCTTGTGGGTTTTTAAGCTACTCCTCAAAATTGGCATAGATTTGTTTTTGCTATAAACTTTCATAATTAACATGAATTAAAATCTGTTTTATTACTCCCAAATCAGCTTCAAATAGTGACTCTTCCTCGTATGAAGTTTTTTTTTCTCCAAATGTAATATTAAATTTTAATGTAATATTATCATCCCTATTTTGAACTGTTTTACTGTGGGGTAGAGTTTGTTCTTTAGTAGGTTGTATCTAAGGGGCCGACCATGATTCAAAAAATGACAACTCCAATTCCCCATTTCTAAAATGGTCAGATCATGTTTAACTATTTTCTTTCTTCGCCATGCAATCTATCTCAAAATAATTAAAATTATTTTAACTTAAATATTATAGAGAAAGTCTAAAAGTTATTTTAGAACTATGGATTTTGTTTAATATGTATCGATGGTAGTGGGTTCAAAAGTCCTCAAAGAGAATTTGTGTTAAAATGTCTGTTTTATTATTTACCGACAGTACATTTTTTTTAAAGTAGTTGTTTTTTCTTATACCGTATCCGTGATTTTTAAGGTAAAATTAACAAGATAATTAAAATAAATAAAAAACTATCGAAATAAAATTTTTAAGTGAAATGAAAAATGCCTGAAATTACCAAAATAATAGCCAATGTTGTGTTCTTTACTATTTTTTTAACTAGTGATGAAAACGGTTGGTGCTCGGAGGATGTAAAGAAAGATTTAAGGGAGATGGGAACTTCCTAGGAGGGTGTAAAGAGGGAGGCTTTGAATAAATTTGGATGGAAGAAGAGCATACATAGCTATGTTGGCCTCAGGCGGCTTGGTGCTGCGGTGAGTTGTTAGTAGTCGAAGTTGCAAGGTGAAAATGAAGTTTATCATTTTCTTCTTTTTAGTTACACCATTTTCATCATTTCAGGTACATTGATGTTCTCGTAGAGCTGAGCAAAATTGAAGGCATAAAACATGGTACAATTTTATCAAATCAACTACTCGATGTCGCTATTAGGGTACCAGCTGTAAGGTCCTTTGCTGTACAACAAGCTGCCCTGCTTATTGAAGATTCGCAGGATATCGTCACCTGTGAAAATAGTGCATCTGTTGACGTTCTTTATGCAGCTGGGTATATTTGCGGGGAATTTGCTGAGTAAGTTGATATCCCTTTTTAGGCTACATCTTTCTAGGCTACTTTGTACGATGCATCATACAGGATTTTTTTTTCGTTATGCCTGACAATATCTTTGTCTCGATCGTAATATTCTTGCCAATATTTGGTAAATTTTGGCCAGAAAAGTCAGTTAGAATAAATTGTACTGTGATAAACTCTTAAGTTTTGACTAATTTGCCACAGAAAATCCTCTTTGCTCGAAGCATCTGGCATTTTTCAGCTAATTATAATTAGGAAATTAATAGCCAGTTTTTCAATTAACATAATAGATGTGCTAATTTACTATTTGCATTATCGCCCAATGATGTTAGTTTTTTCAACTATAATTTTAATACAACTAAGCAAAGTTGCTTCGTTAAACATATATTTTTTACAACTAATAATTATTTAATACAATACAACGTTATAAAATTTAATACAACGTTATCTTTTAATGCAACTAAGCAAAGTTGCTTCGTTAAACGTAACAAGACGATAGGGTTTTCAAGAAATTTAACTCGATACAACCACTTTAAACGGTTCGGGCTACTATCCCAATTAAAGGCACTCAATATGCTCTCCGTGTTCTATCATAGGCGTTTTTTAAGTGTTGATGAGTTATAACCATTATAACTGCTCCCCAAACTTCATGGTGTATGATAAATGTGATATTTGTAGAAAATTTACAGAAATTTTATATAGAAAATTTGGAATGTTACAAGAAGTGTTCATAGGCATACCTTGTGTGTTGAACAAAAAATCTTAAGAAGAATCCCTCAATATTAGTGAGAAGCTCGGTCTAATACAGATTTGATTATGTTCAAAAGATGGTAATTAATTTATTAACGTTCCCACAACTTTTTTTATTGCTATTGCTGTTATTACCCAAAATTGATAAAAGGCGTTATTTTTTAAATGTAATTATTAATGTTGGCACTAGACAAATTGTCAATAACGATTAGCACTTTTATATACGATTAGTTTATTTAGTATGGCAGCCCGGGAAAATCCACCTCTCCTCAAGTCCACCCTTCGTGATTGTATGTCGCAGGTGTTTCTGTATCTATGGTTTATGTTCTATTTCATTTAGCAATGTCTGTCTAAACATAATATGCATTCCTTAGAATCATGAAAATGTATCTATTGACGAAACATTTAGTGTGGCAACTCGGTAAAATCTTAGTATAACTAAAAAACACAAAAAAATTTAATAATACTATATTGTTATAGGAAGACATTATCAATTCATGCCTGTTAATGCTATACTACAATGGGGAGACTACCCACAATAACTTACATAGCTTGAAAGAGGCTATCCAGCCCATATTATATGGACTATTTATATTGGTATATAGCCCATATTATATACCCGTAATAAGTGACATGGCTTGAAAGAGGTTACTCAGCCCATGTTTTGTGGGCTATATATGGACGAATAACCCGTTATTGTATACCCGTAATAAGTTACATAGGTTGTAAGAGGCCACTCAGCCCATACTACATGGGCTATATATGGGTATGTAGCCCACATTATATACACGTAATAAGGTACATAGTTTGAAAGAGGATACTTACCCATATCTTATTGGCTATATATGGGTATGTAGTTCGTATAATAAGTTATAATAAGTATGTAGTCCATTATAAGTTACATAGGTTGGAAGAGGCTATTCAGCCCATATTATATGACCTTTATATGGTACATAGCCCATATTATATACCTATAATAAGCTACGCATCTCGGAAGAGGCTACTCAGCCCATTAAAACAAAACGAAATCCAGAAGAATTGTCCGTTAACCAAGATCCAGTGTAATGCTGTGTCATATACTAAGCTGTAGTTTCCTTGAGGTGTGTCACCCTTCAGGGTCACCTCATAGTACGGTGTCAGTCCCAGTTTTGGTTAGGCAAATTTGTGAAAGGTCCACCTTGACGACACTATAAGGCTACGCATGCAGGATTTCTTATTTGAGGATATGAATAGAAGGTGAAGCGTATGACAGAGTGGGAACCTACTTCCAACTACCTCCTACAACCCACCTCATTTCTTTTCCTCTCTAAATGGAACTGCTATTTAATGGCCAAGCTTTGTGTCATCAAAACTAAGCTTTAAAAATAGATGTTGTAAAATTGGGATCGTTTGCTTTTTGCTGTCTTTGAAAGTAATTCACTTATGTGAATGAAGCTTTCAGAAATAGATCCAGAGTCCATATTATACTCGTGGAAGTTGTCTTGAAGTTATCCTTGAAGTTTATACTCACGGAAAGTTGTCATACTCACGGGAGGTTGTCTTGAAGCATTTAACCTCATCTTCTTCCTCCTCCAAAGGGTACTGACCATTCATGACATTACACAAATTTTATGTTATTAAGTTTCTCCAATAACAAACTTCGATGTTATTAACAAACTTTGTTGTTTATCAGTTGACTTTGATTTCTGTGACATTGGGTTTTATCGTAGTTACTGTTACACATTCCAATATTAAATATTGTGTTGCATGCTTTAGGGAGGAGGGAGGATTTAGTAGATTTAGTAGGGAGGAGGAAGAGGGATCTTTTGAATGGTGACTTGTACGGTTTGATGTGTTTGGGGGTAGTAGGGAGGTGGGGCGGCAGGTATGTGTGGTAAGGGGGTGTTTTGGTGTTGGTGTGTTATGGAAATTATGTTTTTGAAAGAGTCTGGTTTGTTGTTTGGCTCTTTTGTTTCCCTTTTTATTATTATTTATCATTTAATATTTATATATTATTACTTATTTATTTATTATTGGACTAAAGTTGATGAGACTGGCCGCTGCACGCTACCATCTTGTGCTGCACGCTAGCAAAATGTCAGTTTTTTCATTAGTACCGCTATTGTATTTCAGGTAAAGGGTTAAGGTTACTTATATAGGGCAGGTAGATGGGAACAAATAATTAAAACTTCGTAAATTTAATAATCACTGATCTCTCACTTCCTTGAATTGTCACTGAGAGGCTAGAATTATCAGTACATACTTTTTATATCATCTAACCTACTCATAAAATATTGGATATATGCCAACTTCCTATTCCATAATCCAACGTCATGTATGTTTTCAGGTATGTCCCCAATCAAAAGGCTATTCTTAAAGCAATGATATCTCCTAAAGTCAGCAGCTTCCCTGGGCATATACAATCAGTATTTGCCCATAATGCCCTCAAACTTTACTCACATATGCTGGTGACTACACGGGGAACAGATGATTTTGAGGAAGTTAGACAGGTAAGGGACTTAGCATGTTTTTGCTGTGCTAACAGAAGGAAACAGGATAACGCTTAGTTTCAAATAATAGTCCAGTTTTACTTCAGCGACTGAATCTCACGTTGAGTGATGTAATAAAGCCTATGGACGAATATTTTATATATAATATAAATAGTGTCAGAATTACAAATTAACTTGTAGCTAATAGTATTTTGTAATACTTGTTATAAATACTATTTTCTGTTTCGGTGTTTTGTTTTTTGTCTATTGTATAAATTATTTACTAAAAATATATGTAATTGTCTAAAATAAATTATTGGTCTTAAAATATTATTTAGATCCTTTCCGAATTTTGAGTTCCGTTAAGCGCCTAAATGTAGTTTAGTAATCAAGAATTTTTGTATATAGAATTCCGTTAAGATTTGTGCCTTAATGTTTCTGTTTTTATAGTTATCCTAAAGAGGTGTGAGGTTGGGGGGGAGGGGGGTAAAAAAAAATTTGCACAAAATATTATTTAGATCCTTTCAGAACTTTAATATTAGTTTAGTGTATCTTTGGAACTATAATCAGGAGTTTATGTGAAATAAAAACGCCAATCCCGCGATCTTTAGATTGAAAGTAGTAAATAAAGTAAATATAATATAAAGATAAAATAACAATAATAGTATAATTATAGTATAAATATAAAACGAAAGTTAAGTTGAAAGTTAGGTTGAAAGTAGTAAATAAAATGAAAATAACGTAAAAATAAAATAATAAAAATAATAATAGAACGGCTAATAAAAAATTAAATTATAAAATAATATAAAAAGATAAAAGAATATAAATGGAAAAAGTCACAAAAAAGCTAGGTTGAAAGTAGTAAATAAAATGAAAATAACACAAAAATAAAATAATAAACATAATAATAGAATAGTTAATGAAAAATTGAATTATGAAATAATATAAAAAGATAAAATGAATATAAGTGAAAAGTCACATAAAAGTTAGGTTGAAAGTAGTCAATAAAATAAATATAATGTAAAAATAAATATAATAAAAATGATAATAAAATAATTAATAATGAAATAAAAATATAAAATAATGAAAATGAAAAAAGTCACCAAAAAACTCGAAGGGCAAAGACCAACGAGGTAAATTCTCAGCCAGAAAATGGGTTGAGAAAAGGACGGTATTTATGCATACATTTTTGACAAGTTATTTAAGTGCTAAAGAACATACGGAGAAAGATAAATAAAAGAAAAACCTTTATAGCCATAAAATTAATGGGTTAGTAAATACTTTTTTTTATTGCTCGTTTTCTTGTTCTGTTGTTATATTTGTCTGAAGATGTATTACTTTGAGGTGTTAATTTTATCTTTATGTTCAATGTATTAAGTTGGCACATTTTCAATTCAGAAATCGTCGGACTCGGTCGAGGCCTTCGGCCTCAACCTCGTTTTGAAAAAACGGCACACCAAGCTCTGGTCTCTATTTTCTAAAGTTGAAATTCTATTAAATATTTACAGGGGTATGATGTAAAAAAAGTAAAAAAAAAAAAAAAAAAAAAAAAAAAAAAAAAAAAAAAAAAAACTAGCTTCCACCTTCTACCATCACCCCTGTCCCTAGGAATAGAGACCCCCTTCCCTCAAATAATAAAGTAAATTGGCTCCTTTATATAGCTTATAAATTTTGCGTTTCCGGTTAAGCGTAGATTCATTTTTTATCAGATTTCATCCTTTGCGTTTTACTGAAAACAATTGTAGAATTTTTTTTGTTATAGCATTAAAAAATTAAATGTTATAATTTCAGGAATAGGGGTATCCAGTAAAAAAAAAAATCTTAGGTCCCACCTTCCAACAGTCTCTCAAGGAACACTGTCCCTCCTGACAAAGTCATTGGGTACAGATAAATATATGTGTCTAGAGGAGGCTACGTTTACAGTAAAGTATAGATTCAGTAAAGCAGATTCGTAGCAAAGCGTATTCATTTCTTCATCTTTTGATTGAAAAGTCGCAAGTGACAGCACTTGCATAGCAGCATGTATATAAAGATCTATTATGTATAAATTTAAAATGAATAATCATAATTGTCTTGTTTTTTATTTATTTGTTTTCAAGTTTTTTATTGCAGAATAGTAACCCAGATAGCTGGCAAATATTTATTTGCCGAGAGTAGAGGTATCAAGTAAAAAATATCAGCTCCCGCCTTCCGCCCCTCTTTAGGAACATTGACCCCCTCCCTCTCAGGAGGGAGGGGTTGTACATGAATTATAAATGTAAAGTGGAGCACACATTAAGTTGTTATCACTTGAAAAGCCGCAAGTGAGAGTATTTGCATGGCAACTTATATCTATAGATATAGCTAATATAAATAAATTGAAAAATCAATAATTATAATCATTGTGTTCTTTATTTTGTTGTATTCAAGCTATTTGGTTTAGAATAATGCCCCAGATAGCTGGCAATTATCTATTTCCCGAGTGTAGAGGTATCAAGTAATAAATGACTCAGCTCCCGTCTTCCACCCCCACCCGTCTTTAGGAACACTGACCCTCCTCCTTTCTAGGACTGACTGACTTCCTCTCAAATAAAAAGTTAAATTGGTGAAGTATACATTTACAGTGTAGCATAGATTTAGTTGTCTTGAAAAGCCGCAAATAAGAGCATTTGCATGGTAACTTGTATCCAGAAATCTACCTAACATGTATAAATTGAAAAATTTTTGAAAAACAATTGCCTCTTTTTTTGTTTTAGCTGTATTCAAGTTTTTTTGTGTAGAGTAAAACCCAGAAACCTGGCAATTATCTATTTGCCGGATGTAGAGGTATCGAGAAAAAAAATTTCTCAGATCCCCTCTTCCACCTCCGCCCCTCAGTTGGGACACTGACCCCCCTCCCCTCTGTAGGAACGCTGGCCCCCTTCCTCTCAATAAAAAAAGTTTAATTGGAGAATTTCACGTTTAAAGTAAAGTGTTGATTCACATGTTATTAATTGATAAATTCGTAAGTGAGATCATTTGCATGAGAGCTTGTATATAGGGATATAGTAGGAATAAATTGAAAAATTAAAATTTCATAATTATTTTTGTCTCTTTGTTTAGCTAAACTCTTATTTGATGGATCGTTTTTCCGCCTGGTCAAGCAGTGGTGATATTGATATTCAAGAAAGGACCAGTGCCAATCTAATCCTTTGTAAACACCTAGAGAGATCGTATGATGCTGGTGAAGTGGATTCCAATTTGGATTTTCTGGCGTCACTTTTCAGTGGAGACCTCAACCCTGTGGCACCCAAAGCGCAAAAGAAAGTTCCAGTGCCGGAAGGGTAAGTAATGCTTCCTACCTGTTAGACAGTGAGAAGGGTCAATGATTTTGTTAAAAATGGAAAGTTAGAACGTAAAAAAAGATGAGTAATGTGCGAAATAAATTTTTGGATGTACAAAATCGGTAGAGGATTCTCTTAAAAGAATTATGGTATAATGAATTCTTGCCATAAACACAGTTAATAAATATATACGTAAGGTAATGATACGAAACTACGTTTTTACAGCCTGAAAACTTGATTGTCAATATTCTAGTGGCATCTGGAGACTTTTTGCTTAAATTGGGATGTAAGGTTGTCCTGCAACTGGGGTTTATTGTAGATACAACTAAAAGAATTATTCACTACAAAGCTATATAATAACATGTTTACATAAGTTTGGTCCTCAGGGCAGGTGACAGGTTGTCTTAGGACGATATATATATAATATATATATATATATATATATATATATATATATATATATATATATATATATATATATATATATATATATATATATATATATATATATATATATATATATATATGAAATCAAGAGGTTTTTCTGCAAATAAATTAACTTGACAATTTAAAAAATTTAGTTTTCATTATAACGAACTTTTAAATAAATATCAAAAGAATTATCTAGAAATACTTAAAGAAATTTTCAACTAATTTCGGAGGTTCGAGAAATGTTGTTGCAGCGCCATTTATTTTGAATTGTGTTTCTAATTGAGCGGATTTTTTTAAAAATTAGCCACATGGTAAAGATGAATTCTATAATTGTTTAGTTCATTCAGGTTTTTTGCAATGTGTTAATATTTGTGATTTGGTAAAATTTATTATATTTAGTTTACCTATTGTTGCTAAAAAGAGGGATATATTAACAGGATAAGCTTGTTTTGGTGTTACTTGGTTGTTTTACATTTGCTGTTTTTTTTTCTTTCATAGGCATGTATTTTGGGGGTGATACCTGACACGGGGATGCCATGGATATTCTGTGGTAGCCACAACACTTGGCTGGGTAGAGAATTTAAAGTGGCGAAACCCTATATAGGCCAGTGTATTCTCCTGATGAGCCCTTGTGTTGGGTTGTTGCCTCTGAATTATTTGTCTTTATTATTTTTTCTATTGTTTGGTAAATGACGACTTATACTTATTGACGACATCACTGCCTGTCCATGGATTATTCTTTATGGTTGATTGTGTATGGCTATGCTGTTTGACCTATGTGTTTGTATGGATGAGTAGGGTTAAGGCCTCATTCAAGTGCTGGTCTACATTAATCACTAATTTAGGAAAACAGTCTTCCTTTTCTCCTTCTGTCTCTCTCTCTCTTTTTTTTTTTTTTGTGTGTTTGTGCTGTTGCATTGGTGATTTCTCTTTTCATGATATATATATACATATATATATATACATTTATATATATATATATATATATATATATATATATATATATATATATATATATATATATATATATATATATATATATATATATATATATATATATATATATATATATATATATATATATATATATATATATATATATATATATATATATATATATATATATATATATATATATATATATTGACTCCGAAATACCCGTCTTTTTGGCCGAATACAATACTCAGCTTTAATTTTAAAGCTTAAATTTTTATTATTTTCACTCGTTCAGTAAACCTCCAATAATTATCTATCTGGAATATCCTCTGGAAAGCAAAAAAAAAATGTATACAAATGTAAAATGAGAAATATTCCCATTGGAATTCTGGTAAAAAAAAATGGTAATACTTGCCCATCACCCTATTACCGTCTCGTGTACTACTTTCAAATTCTTTGAGACATTTTTGATAAGAGACACTGAAGAAAAATGTTCTGCCCCTCCTTGCCAGTTTGGGTACCAGTGAGGCTTAGGTAGAGAGCATGCATACTCTCTGCTTATAAATGTGCTGAAGGATATTGAAGACAGAGGTGATGTCTTTGTCTTGTGTGCACTCTACGTTGCAAGAGCATTTGACTCGTGCATATTTTCACAGCTTTTGCTTGAGACCCATTTGAAAGTTACTGATGCTGCTGTAACTACTCGTTTATACATGTATAGAAATCTGAAAGCTGGAATTAAAAATGGTCGTCAACTATTTCCGATTCTAAAATGTGTGCGTCAAGGAGCTCTGACTTCTTCAGTTTTGTTTAATAATTGTGTTACCGGTGCTTAGGATAAGTTGAACTGTACATTTATCTTCAAAGGAGTTGATCTTTCGTTAGTTACGTTTGCAGATGACTTACTGAACCTTTCCTGCACTCTCCAATGATGCTCTTCGACTTTTGAACTTTTCCAAGAAGAGTATGTGCACATTGGCTTGAGCTTTAATATTGATAAAACAGTTGCTCTACCATTCAACTAAAAAGGGAACAAATCTATCCGGGTCTGAGGTTCTTTTTGGTTGCAGCCTTGCTTACTCGGGTATGCCTATTGGAGCAAATATGAAAAAAACTGTAAACCTGGCACTAAAAAATTATGCTAGTAAGATCCGGGCTGCATATGTCTCCCTGGATTCAAAAGTTTCGTATCTGAGTAGAGTTCACCGGTCTCAGTTATATAACAGCCCAAGCGTTCCTCACCTACTTGCCCCTGTTCATGTTTGGTAAGAGAAAACAAGTTCACCGCCTTTGTTTTAAATTAGCGATGTATTTGTTGGAATTACCAATATGGACAAGTAACTCTTTTCTGAAGAGGTGTCGATTGGTAAACCCAGCTGGGGTTATTGAGAAGTGTATTTGTGATTTTTCTACTAAATACCAGAAGTCTTCTCATCTTTGGTCATTTCTGTTTGCCCCTTGTTTGTAGTTGTCAAAGTGTGCTTTTACCTCTGTTGTTTCTTTTTTGTTTTTCTTGATTTTTACTCTTGTCTTTTTATGGGCTCTGCCCAGTTTTTTTTTCTGTGACGGATCATAAATAAAAAGATGATGATGACGATGATGATGATATATATATTTGTTTACTATTATTACATATATTATAATTTACTTACAAAGCAGGTTGCAAAGCATTCTCAAAGCTGTATGCTGATTTTGCTCGTCCATAAAATAGCGTCATAATTATACCAATAATTACGATAACTGCGATAACGGGGTCGAACACTCCGGGTACGTATTTTCATGAATAAATCAATCGACTGGTCCACCAATTGGCTGTTTGGTGTAAAAAGGTTTTTTGGCCCCATATCCGGGCGAATTAATATTTCTTTTTTGGCATTCAGGCTACTTAGTCCAAGGCATTGGGGGTCTACTTGCAGATATGAGCTTAAAGGCAATCAGAAAAAAAATTACGACCTGTTTTTTGGGTTCTGGGACTCTAGCCTAAATTATTTTTTTGTATATTAGGCATTCGGAGAAAAATCCTGTTGGGCCCTGTTTAGGCCTAATTTTATGGCGAACTATTTTTTTTTTCGCATTGGCCTTTCCTTGGGCCATGGACTTGCAGATGGAATTTTTAAGCATATCGAAAAAATGGGCCTGTTCTGAAGGGACTCGAAATTCCAGGCAGTGATCAATCCAAAGGTCCACAACCAAGCTGTTCCGTCTGAAAGGCATTTTGCCTTTTTTGGGCCCCATTTCCGGCAACTAACATTCTTTTCAATCCTTTTGATTGCCTTGTTGTATCCTTAGGCCAAGGATAAAAAGGATAAAAGTTTCTAGCCGATCGAAGGGAAGTCCGTGTTTCCAGCCCTTTTTTTGTATACAGTATGTGATATCCCTTATTTTTAGTAATATTATGAGCCCGACTCCTAAAACTGAGTCGAGTCTCAGGCCAAAAAGGTCCTTCGCCTCCTCCCTCTAAAAAAAGAGATAATAATAATACGTCACCAATAACCACCGGACTATGGTTCCCATCGGGCGTGGTATTTTGAGACAGGGTATGCCTTTCTTTTTTACTTTGTAGAAGAGCCTTCTTTGGTAGTGTCAAGGTGTCCAACAATGTTTTTCTCCTAACCCGAGAACACCGCCCACCAGCTCCAGACATGCTTTGGTGGGCAGCACTCGTCCCTCAAACGAATCCGGGCAGGACGGTCAGTGGTTGGACGGTGACTGACATTTAGAAATAATATGCCCTTTTTTCTGCCTACTAGTCTCAAGGAAGCACGAGAAAGTTGTTATCACTACCCCTTGGGATCCCTTCGGCCCAGGGACTTACTGGTGTTAGTTTCAAAATGATCAGAACAAAATTTTCGGGCCCCTTAGTACCCTCTATCCTATCCACCAAAATTTGACACCCCTTTTACACGATGAAGGATCCTTGAAAGTTCAAGTCGATTGGATAGCCAAGATTGAACACAATTGCATTTTTCTAGTCTTGTCTCCAGGTGTATATTAATTGAACTTCCTGACTATTCTGAAAAATGGCTATCTCAAAATTTGATCCGATGCCATGGGGGTTGTGAGGATGCCTAGGGGTAAAAATGCAAGACCTGAGGGCTAGTTGCGTTTTGACTCCTTTTATTCCATAAAAAGGGTGATAGAATTTTTGATTTCCAGTCGGACGAGCCCCCTTCTAAGTTTTTAGGACAACCATTTCCGTGCGAAGTGCCCTTAAACAGATCACGAGGATCCTTCGCTCTCTAATAAGTCACTGCTAGTGCGCTGATTCTGATGGCTATTTGAGGCAAGCTGTATGATTTGTCTGATCAATTGTTCGAGTCGGTAAAGCTCAAAGAAGTATTGATTACTTTCTCTGGGATGACACTGTGAATCGAAATCGGAGCGGGGGATCGAAGAAGTTCCAGTTTGATTATAAGATAAACATTTCATCTGCTTTCCCTATTTTATTACTTCGATCAGAAATAAAACACTGTATATTAGGTTTCGCCTCTTCAGCTTGACAATTTTTTGTTCAAAATTTCAGACCTGTTTACTTTTCAAAAAAGGGAAAAAAATAGCGAAAACGTCGTTGGATATGTATTTTTACTCCTATATAACCGGGTGAAGAGAGATGAAATGCCAATATTAACATCAAACAGGAATTTCTGTGTCCCCTTGTCCAATTTTTAGTACAGTCTTAGCTCGGTTTTATGTCCAAGTTTGGCCCCCACGTTTAAGTTTTACTGCAATCTTAGTTTGGTGCCATGGCCCCTCTCCAAGTTCGGCCGCATGTGCAATTTTCGATGCTGTCTTAGTTCTGCTAAACTGTATAGTCAGGGCGCCAGCATTGAAAAAGATGCTTAGTTTTCAAAACACCCGACCCCAAAGGTACAATAGGTCTAATTACACCATCTTGTAGATAATATAACGGCGATTAATAATATGCTTAGAACGCTGGTCTGCGACTGGTGCTTCATGGCAAAAAAAAATACTTTTTTTACATCCTTTTTTACTTTCTTGTGGCTCTTCGTTGGAGTTGGATTTTTAGTCAACAATTGCTCGCTTGGCAGTGCGCAACAGCGACAATCGTACTGAATCTTCCAGAGAAGAAGTATGAGATACAATAAATAGAAGACATAGCAGGAATGATAGCTTCTGCAAGTGATGGAAGACGTCTTCAAGTTAAGTTTTTTACCCATCAAAATTCACTGACTTCTCCCATTGCTCAGTTTGACAATTCAATCAAGACCTGCCCGACTTCGAAGCTTTGGTTACAGTACATTCGAATGGTCTTGATTAGGCTCCAATTTCTTTTGGCTGACCGCTGTGGGAACTTTGACTTGCATTTGAAAGCAACCAGTATGCTGTTTCCCTTTATGGCATCTGCAGGCCGCCATAAGTACGCAACTTATCTCACAATGTATTTGCAAGACATGAGCGTGTACCCGAACAACTTCAAAAGCAGTTTTTGCTAGGCCACTTTACTGTGAAAAGATCTGTTGGTTCAGCTAACGCAGTTTCTCCAAACCATGCCTTTAAGTCTGAACCTTAAGGCAAAACAAAAAGGCGGCATCAAAGGGCTAACTCTGAATACCAGTGCGGTCGCCAAGTGGATATCTACCTTGCCATTTTGTGCAAATGTATCAGCCTCACTGTGTTAACTAGCTGGAATAAAAGGAAACAGCGAGTATGATGGATCCGAAAAGGCAGACTTTCAAAAAGAGAAGTTTGTGTTGAAGACTATGTCAGTAGTTGAAAGTTATGTGAGTCCCTTCGATTGTAAAGAAAAAGAACTTGTGAACATCATGACTAGTGAGGCTGCTGAAAATTCAATCCGAGATAGTCTTTCGGCTGCTGAAGAAAACGGTGTAAGAGCCGTTGAAGCATTTGTCGCTGGGCAACCCAACCCCTTTTCAAAAATTAAGGTTGTGACTATGGATAGTAGCATGAAGAAGGGTAAAGAGCAGAAGAAGAAAGCATTCAGCTGCATCCAAGAAGAACTAGAAGTGACTAGGAAGATATTGATTGCTTGTGGTAGCGCTCCCGCTACGTCTTTGTCAGTATTGCGTAGATTGATGCCCCATGAACTCCTTCCGGTATCACCAGCTCTGTTTGAAAGAACAGGCACTGGTGCTGGCATTTGGTTACGAACAGGTTCCAAAGCTGCACTTATAGATTCAATACGAATGCTTAGTGTAATTGATTCTTTGCATATGAACGTCACTTGAAGACCTGAGGCAAAGCAGGCAGTCTTGCTAGATTTTATGGCATTCATTAGAACCCAAATTCAGTCGAAAACCGAAACCTTGGAGAATTTTGCATGTAGAATGTTGCGAAACATAACGAAAGAACTGACAGATTTGACTGAACTGCATGTCATATCAGATAGATACGATGGCCTGCATTTGATAAAGGACCCAGAGGGTTGTCCTATTCTCCTAAAAAAAACAGCAGCGGTTGTCATAGTAGAAGGGGCGAGGGCACTATCGGAATATTCGTAATCTCTCGATCAGTGACCTTGGAAAACTGGGAGCTTATGCTGACGCAGTCATCGACGAAGGCGAAAATTGCCGAGGTTATATTTGAAATTTGGAAAGATCAGACAGAAAACACGCCTTTTCCGCTGGTGGGTTTAGTGATAGACGTGAAGTCTATGTAAAAGGTCTACCATTTAATGTTTGCTCTGAACTTACTGAGAGCCTAGCGAGCACCCACGAGGAAGCTGATACGAGGCTGGTACTACATGTGACTCATTGTTTTCGCAGGGGTTATCAGCAGGTGATAGTGAAAGCCAACGACACAGATATTTTGGCCATGCTTATTCAGCATTTCAAGATTATGACTTCTAAGTGCCTGCATCCGATCTTGAGCTGTACCTCAAGTTTAGAGATAAAACATTCCCGATTCACCCAGTAGTGAAAAAGATCCCGGTCGCCGTCACAAACTCTATTACCTTTCTTCACTGTTTTACCGGCTGTGATACTGTGAGCTTCTTCTATTACAAAGGCAAAAAGACTTTCTTTACTGCGGCTCTAAAGCTGGTGTCCTGGACGAGCTGGAAAAGTTAACAGCGAAGGGGATTAGTGCGCCCTAGTTTTTAACAGATTTTCTGGATGACATAGCAAACATTTTTAGAAAAATTGTCATTGTTGCCTACGGCAAGCGATATGAAAAGTTTTCTAATTTAAATGATCTGCGAGTTCACTTATTTCACAAGAAAAGCAGTCTGAAGTGCCTTCCACCAACAGAAAATACTTTCAAATACCATGTAAAAAGAGCTGCCTTTCATTGGTCTTTGATGCTGCAAGCCTCAGAAGAGCGGCCATATATTCACAAACCATTGCATTTCGGGTGGGCATATAACCATGCAGATGGGGTCGTTTCAATAACTACAACGCTTCTGCAGTGGCCTTTGACAGTCAAAGGTGTGCCCAAATCATTCTCTTGCAAAAATGGATGTGCAGAACGTTGTCCTTGTTCTTTTGATGGGAAGTGTGATATATTTTGCTCATGTGGCGGCAGCTGCTCAATAGATTCGGATGAAGAATAAAGAAATGGGAGTTTCTCATGCATGTCTTTCCTGCTTTACCATTTCCTATCTTTTTTTTCTTATGTTTAAATGGAAATATTGACTTGTTTGAAATTTAATATCCATTAATCAACTAATCGCTAAGATGATCGACGCTTGTTCAGCCTGTCATCTTTAATGTGACTAATCCGAGTATGATGTAGCTTCATATAAAGTTTTCAGTTGGATAGTAGCCTACTTTTACCAAAATTCTTCGACCCCCTTTATGAAACTTCTTCTGAATCCTTCTACCTTTTAATAAGCTTTTTGAGATGGTTGTTGAGAACTTTCTTGATTTCTAATCGAACGTCTTTAAGGACGTTACTTTAAGGACGTTGTCTTTAAGGACGTTACTGCTGCAAGCCACAGAAGTACAGTCATTTATTCAAGCATTATCTGTGAATCGTAATTACTAGAATAGTTTTTGATTTTATATATTTAAGCAATATATTGGATATGTATCTTTCCTTAACCAGTAAACGTGTCCGATTTGAAGTGTTTTTTTTGGAGGGGGGAGGGGGTGAATCGTTTCGTTGTGAGCATGTTTGATTTCGGCTAGATTTAATTTATCAAACTACTGGAAATGATAACAACACTTGTTAATGAAGGGAAAGTATTCAATTGTATTAGGCATCAATTCTACCTTAAGCACCCAATTCCGATCGCTGTTCCCGGCATATTCGTAATCAGCGGATTCGATTTGATGGGAAATCCACTTTCAACCTAGTGTACCTTTTGGGTGAGGGGGGTGTCACATTTTCCGGACTTGGCGCCTGGACTAGTATTGGCAATGACACTTAACTGCTTGCTCTAACCAAAGTCAAACTTCATTTGCTGCCGTATTTAAAGCTGCATAATACCTGTTTAAATTTTGCAAACAATTGCTAAAAATATGCAAAATATTAGGCAGCCCTGTCGCATATTTTGCCTCAGTCAGTCGTAATGAGAATATTTTACTCCATCAAGTTTATGGCCTGACGGTTTGCTGATTAATGACCTTGAGCTAAAGATCTCTAGACCTTGTACTTAAGCTACTCAATGACCTTGATCTAAAGATCTCAGGACCTTGTGTTACTTGAGCTACTCAATGACCTTGAATTCAAAATCATAGTGACACAGCCTACTGAAGGAGATTATTAAAACCTATATATATATATATATATATATATATATATATATATATATATATATATATATATATATATATATATATATATATATATATATATATATATATATATATATATATATATATATATATATATATATAAATTTTAGTTTGGATTTGGATGCTTGGATCAACGAGCCGCCCCCATGCGAAGAGGCAGAAGATGAAATTGGAGTAGAAGTTTTCTATAAGGAGATGGATACTCGAGATGGACCTGAATCTTATCGGCAGTATTCTGAAGACGATCTGGCACAGGTAAGATTGTGTATTGATTGATATACTTATGTGTATATATTAATGGTCTAAAATACCCTCCTACCTTCTCCAGCCAGAGTCAACTTTATTTGGCTAAATTAGCTTCTAGCTAATTATTTTGCTTCTGTGTCTTGAATTGACTTTTATTATCAAGAAATTGCTGCTGCTATTGTCGAGTAATATAAGTAATATAACACCGACTCTGAGATGCACAAGGGGTAGAGCGGATGGGGGGTACCTAACCTTAGGCCAGAATGAAAATCTAGACGCTGTGTACCAATAACGGAATTTGGAGAGATTAAATAGAATTTGCTCATTGCAGGAAAGATGAAAATTTTTCTTAGAATAATTAAAGTTGGGGTTTTCAATTTAAATTTGCTATTTTAAAAGACCGCCGTTTTGAAATCAAACCGTCTTCATTGATTCTGTTTTAGTCAAACTTGTAGAAATTTTAAGAGAAGAAGAAAATAAAAAGAGAGTAGAAACTTTAAGAGAAGTAGAAAGATAGTAAAAATAAACATAAATAGAAAGAGAGTAGAAAGAAAGAGAAGTAGAAAAAAGAGTTGGAGAATGGTAGAAAGAGAGTAGAAAGAAACTTTTTAAACGGAGTTGTATAATTTTGAAGCCATCAGATTATATTGTTGAAGCAATATTTTCGATTTACAGATCAATAAGGGATTTATCATTTGATTATCTACATTTTTGACAAGAAAGTGTTTAAAAGGAAAAAAGTATGGGTAAAAATATACTGCTTACCAGACTATTGAAAGCAGATTGATTGTCAAAAGAAATATCGCAATTCTTGATAAATATAGTAATTCTATACAGTAATAGCAATATAGTAATGATATAGTAGTAATAGTGAAATAGTAATAGCATGGTAATATATAGTAATTGAATAAAATATAGTCATTCTATTAATTCTTGGAAGTCTTGGCAATTTTTTATTTTCAATGTTATAATGATAATAGAGAAACTGTATAAAGTTTGTTTGATTTTTAATAAAGTGCAAATGTTACTCGACCTTTCATAAGCTTTCAGGAGTTGGTAGACCCCCTTCTTTCAGGATTAGACGACTGTACGTGCAATTGGCGCTCTACCCTGTATAGCCTTCTAGGAGGTGGTAGCCCATCCCTTTCAGGATTATATGTGCAAATGACGTTCTACTCTTCATAGGCTTCCGAGAGGTGGTCGGTCCCCCTTCCAGGATTCTAGAACTATACGTGTAAATGGTTGTCAAAAAGCTTTCAGGAGGTGGTAGCCATGTTCTTATTTTTAGAAGTATATATATATATATATATATATATATATATATATATATATATCATATGGCGCACATAACCCCCCTAGAGACTCTTAATCTCATAATCTCTCCGATCATTTCAAGCTTGACTTGGTTGCTCATCTTAATCCTTGTTCAAAACAATTATTACTTACACAGGATTATGTGATTATGCGTGCAAATGGTGCTCTAGCCTCTAAAGGCTTTCAGGAGGTGGTAACCCCACTCTTATTTTTAGTATTATCCGATAATTCCAAAAGCTTAAATTCCATGTCTGCCCTCCCCCTCTTCTTACACTCCTTTAGAAGTTTAATCCAATCCCAAGTTGTTTCCTGGTATATTGCAGGTAGGTTATTACGGTAACTTAGATACACATAGCGTCTTCTGATTTACCTCGCTGTAACCCCTTTTTTATATTTGGCAAAACTGGTCATTATGATTTACGTTTATTTCATCTTTCATATGTTCATTGATAGTTATTTCTGCTCAATTGAATGTAGTATCTCCTAAAAATTAATTTAAGCTCATTAGATTCGACATCTTGTGTAAGCTAACTTAAGCTTAACTTAAGCTCAGCTCGCTTAAGTTTTCATTCCAGGAAGTCGATGTCCAGGTGAAACATTAGAAATCCAATAGAATAGACTACGAATATAATTAGTCTTTAAACAGCATAATTTTATTGACTTGTGTTTTTGTACAAAAAATTTGCAAGGCCGCTGAAAGTGAGACTAGAAAGAGACGAGATTGGGTATATTGCATACCAGCAAACTTATACTGTCTGAAATCCAATAATTCAATTTCAAAACATAATTTCTTTTAAGAGAGATTTATAGGCCTTCCAAAAATGTTTTGTCCGTCAACGCACTATTGTTACTAAAAAGCATCGTGCCCCACAAGAATTATTTTTTCGACTTCGTTAAGGAAGTTGTGGTCATAAAAACTTAGGAGGGGGCTCTGGTTGAAAATTGAAAATTGTAATACCCTTTTTAACGGTCAAGAGTCGCTGACGGGCAACCGGTCCACTTCCAGCACCTTTGTCTGGTCCTGTCACCCTCATAGCCCACCCCCCCCCCCTGAGAGAATCTTATAAATTTTTTTAGATGACCGTTTTGTTCTGAATAGACGAAAGGTCCATAGCCCTGCCCTCAGGGTGACATAACAATTGGAGCGCCAGGGGCAAGGGCACCAAATTATGTTAACTGTCGGATCACTTACAAGCTCTTAGGCATTGTTTGATGTGTCAAGGTTTCTCAAAGCTTCCCAATGCTGGACTTCTGAATCGACACACGTAGGCTTTTTGAGTACACACATGAGGTTATGTGCAGACGAGTTTTCAAAACACATTATTAGCAATATCTCGGGATCAGGGATGGCTTGGGGTTTCGATTCAAGACTTGTAGGCCCGGATAGAGGAGGAATGACTTCCGATTTATGTTTTGGAGGGCAAGGAGTGAAGGTGCCAAGATTAACTTTCTCTGTGATGGCTTCAAAATTATGTACCTCCGTTAAAAAAGTTTCTTTCCACTCTCTTCCTACCATTCTCCAACTCTTTCTTTCTACTCTCTTTCTATTTCTATTTCTTTTTACTCTCTTTCTACTTCTATTTCTTTTTACTCCCTTTCTACTTCTCTTAATTTTTCTATTTTCTTTCTGCTTTCTACTTCTCTTAAACTTTCTACATGTTTGAATAGAACAAAATCAATGGAGAAGTTTTGACTTTTAAACGGCGGTCTTTTAAAAAAGCAAAATTGAATTGAAAGCTCTAGTTGTGATTATTCTAAGAAACGTTTTCATATTTCTGTAATCTTGGTAAATATGGTGATTTTGCTCTTTTTTGTTGTTGGTTATGACAAGTGAAATCTCACAGCTCACAATGTGGATAGTTTCTTTCCACTTTCTACTTCTCTTTCAACTTTCTATATGTTTGAATAAAACATGATGGGCAGGGAGGTGTAATTTAAGAACTTGTTTACCTCTTATCTTTTGCACTTCTAAGGAAACCTTCAAGCAAAAGTCACTATTTTAAGTTTCAGTTGTTTCTACTCAAAAGGAGAAACAAAAGTTTGGCCATTGAACACTTCTCTTTCTTAGAAGAATCGCCTTCACTTTTTTTTCTTTTTCTTTTCTTTTTTCTTTTCTGTTCAAAGCTCTTGATTGCCTTAAACAGAATTTGTTTGTAATATGGCTTTTCTCCTTTGATGATTATTTAGGAAAGAAAAAAAAAGGATGTTTTCTGATTTTTAAAGTCCAGCACTATTTTAATGGTGTTAACTTAAAAGTATTTTCTTCCTCAACATTAACAGATTTTAAAATTCACCTTTTAAACTGCAAATAGTTGATGCATTAGCAGTAGGTAACTGGTGTATGAGAGTTCAGTGATACTCCAATGTATTTTATTTTTATTTAATTTTTCTCTCTGCCATTTCGTATGCAGGGGGTGGTTGGAAAAACTTTGGAGGGGGCTCATTCAGTCGAGAAGTTCTAGTGCTCCTGTTTAGAGTCAATCGTGATTGAAGGGTGACCAGCCCCCCTCCTGTGCTCTTTTTTGCGTATCAGTCCCCCGTATACCTCCATTATAATATAGAAAATTATTCTTATTCAAAATAGCCGAAATGTTCAATAAATATGCATCTGCAGAAGACATGACCGCAGTAGCCCTTAAGGCAAAGGACTTAGATGATGCAAACTGCAAATTGTTTACAGATATATTTTATAGAGTGGGGAGGGCATGTTTCATCTTGGCTGTCTGATTTGCTCCAAATTTTCAGGTATTTTACTTTAGGCAAAAAAGAAATATATAGTTTTTGCGAGGGGGCGGGTGCTAAGGTGCCTTCAAATGAACCACAAAACTTTTGTCCAAGATCAGTTTGAACTTTAGCCGTAAGCCCTTAGCCAAGATGATGTTGACGTGCAACAAAATTCGGGGGACACTGGCCCCCGGAATCGTATTTTGGAAAGAGTTAAAGCTTTTTCTGAATGGCTCGAAATTTTCGTCCTCAAGTTGTTGTGCTAAAAGGACCCAATGCAGAAGGAAACATTGAAAAAAACATGGATCCGTGTAAAAACGAGGCCTGACAAAGGGCCATAAGACTTTTTTTTCTGACGGCTTGAAACCTATATTTTTAATTCCTCGATACGTGGGGACCAGAATACGCAAGAAAAAGTAGAAAAGAAAATTGGCTTCCCTGAAAAGTGGAGCCCAAAAACGACCAAAGATCTTTATTTAGTTGGGGCCAAGACCGAAAAACTTAATTTCCTTGATCTGTTTGAAACACCCTGGGTGAAGCGGAACCTAATGTAAAAAAAAATATTTGGGGGAACGAACTGCCAAAAATGGGGTACAAAAAGGGTCAAACATTTTTTTTTCCCGATTGGCTCAAAACGTATATTGTTTCGTTATTGGGTCAAAAAGACTCAAGAGCACAGTAAAAAATAAAAAAAAATTGGTTCAACGCCTAATATAAAATATCTAATTTTATTAGTATCCTGATTGGAGCCCAAAAGGGTCCAAATGCTTATTTCATCAGCTCAAAACTTATGTCATTTAAATCTTGGACCAGGAGGCAAACATTTTTTTTTCCGATTGGCTCAAAACGTATATTGTTTCGTTATTGGGTCAAAAAGACCCAAGAGCATAATAAAAAAAAAAAAAATTGGTTCAACGTCTAATATAAAATATCTAATTTTATTAGTATCCTGATTGGAGCCCAAAAGTGTCCAAATGCTTATTTCATCAGCTCAAAACTTATGTCCTTTAAATCTTGGACCAGGAGGCAAACATTTTTTTTCCGATTGGCTCAAAACGTATATTGTTTCGTTATTGGGTCAAAAAGACTCAAGAGCACAATAAAAAATAAAAAATAAATTGGTTCAACGCCTAATATAAAATATCTAATTTTATTAGTATCCTGATTGGAGCCCAAAAGGGTCCAAATGCTTATTTCATCAGCTCAAAACTTATGTCCTTTAAATCTTGGACCAGGAGGCAATCTAAAAGAAAAAATATAAGATATTGGACCCCCCCCCAAAAAAAAAAAAAATTTCAAATGGGTTGAAACTTACACCTGTACGAATCATGAAGACCCTAATGTATGGGCCCCCTAAAATGGGCTTACAACTTTTATTTGATTGTCTTATTTCTGAAATGTCTGAAAACTTTCTGGGTCAATAGGGCCTAAATGACAAAAAAAATGATATCTATTTGCCTAAAATTGAGCCAAAAAAGGCCAGTAGACTCTTTTTATCTAAATTGGTGAAAACCTAAGCCATAAATTCTTGATCCAAATGCATGTAAGTTCTCGATCCCCCCCCTCCAAAAAAAAATTTTAGCCCCAGTTCGGCTTCATCGCTTCGCAACGACCGACAATGAGCCTAACATTTGATTCGTCTCTGATAGGCTTCAAGCCTACAAGGTTTAGACCTAAAGGGGAGAAAAAAAAAGCATTTTGAAGCTTCGATGAAAGCAACACTTGAAACTGTGTCAACTAATTGATTTTTTCTAATTTATAACTAATTTAATTTATTTTTATTTTTTAACCTACAGGGCATGCAAAGAGGGGACAAGGTGACCCCGAAAAAAAATTATTTGTTAGAACGATTAGTCTTACCCAAAATATGCCCAAAATTTTCGTCTTCGATCGCCCTGTCGCTTACTATGCGCTTATGTTGGGCAAAACGCGCCTAAGAAGAGAAAATGTTTGAAAAAAAAAAATCAAATTGTATCGATTTGTGACACCCCAGAATGAGCGAAACAACTAAAACTGACTGAAAAATAAAACACAATGAATAAATTTTTGTTCTGCTTTTTTAGTCACTTTATGATCGTTAATACCTTAAAAGGCTATATTTTATAGCGTTATTTTTATTTTTGATTTCAATTTATGTATTTTACTTAGTCATGTTTTAAAGCCTGTTGTAAACCTTTGCTTTGTTCTATTTGTTGGTGTATTTTTAAAATCTTATTTATGTATGTAATACTCCTCGACAAGGCTTTATC